>NC_090258.1:19557430-19564930 GCF_037325665.1 Littorina saxatilis
AATTTTGTCCCTGAGACGAACAAACACACAAAACAACAAAACTTGACTACATGTAAAAAACACACTATAAAACGATCATAAAACAGAAACGCTAAAGAGCATACTTAAAATATAAACACTAATTATATACACACGCTTCAAATGATGATGATGATGATGATGATGATGATGATGATGATGATGATGATGATGATGATGATGATAATAATAATGATGATGATGATGGTGACAGTGATGGTGATGATGATGATGATGATGATAATGATGCCGATGTTTAGGATACAGTCATAACAAATAAAACAGAAACTAGTCACAGCAAAATTAAACAAGTCGCGTGAAGCGATATAACAACATGTAGTCAAGATCAACACCACAAACCAATTATCGCCGAGACTACATTCAGATAGTATCGGCGAACCATACCGAAGACCGAGACGGGTCACGCTCGCAAAGCACGCGTCCGTAGTACTTACTGAACCTATTTTCTTTCATTCTGAGCACATTTTTAGAGTAAACATGACATATCTATATATTTTTGAATTCATGAGGAATACAATGCAATCACTCTTTAATCACTCATTAATTATTTTATAAGCCTCCATGCTGAAATGCAATACCAAAGTCCGGGCTTTGTCGAAGATTACTTAACCAAAATTTCAATCAATTTGGTTGGAAATTAGAGCTTGACAGTGCCGCCTCGACTTTCACAAAAAGCCGAATATGACGTCATCAAAGACATTTATAAAAAAAAAAATTAAAAAAATGTCTCGGGATATCATACTGAGGAATTCTCATGTAAAGTTTCATGAAGATCGGTCCGGTAGTTTTCTCTGAATCGCTGTACACACACACACACACACACACACACACACACACACACACACACACACACACACACACACACACACACACATACACTCACACACTCACACACACATGCATACATACATACATACATACATACATACATACATACATACATACATACATACATACATACATACATACATACATACATGCATACATACATACACACATACATACATACATACATACATGCATACATACATAATCACATACATACATAATCACATACATACATACATACATGCATACATACATACATACACCACAACCCTCATCTCTTTTTATTTAATTTTCTATTTTTTATGTACACCATGACTCCCCCCTGCGTTTAAACTGGCCACAGTAATACAAGTAGGAAGTCTGTGTGACAGTTGTAGTCAAAAGGACGTTGTCAGAGACCAAGACATACCCTCCTCCCCCCCCCCCCCCCTCTCCCCCCCTCTCCCTTCGCCGTTCCAATCGACCATCAGATAATTTCGTCATTGACGGCAGTTATCGGTAAGAGAAATCGAAAGTATTCAATTTGTGTTTTCTAATTACATGCCTTGTGCATCTTTTGTATCCAAAATGCATTTTTTCTGAGACGAACATTTTCCCCGTTCCAATTGCCTCAATTTTCCTTTTAAAAGTACGAACTAGTGGTATCGATTGTAACCGGAAGGTAGGTTTCACAAAGGCAGATAACTACAGTAGTTTCTTTCTTGTTCAAGATGACGTTCACCGCGATTATCAATGAGAGATAGTCTTTGATTTAGTTGGAATGAGGCATTGATTTGATACCTGACAGATAAATGGGAGTAGACTGGAGATACCAGTCCTGTGCTCGCTTTTCCACTCCGGTAATGGTAGTGGTGTTATCTCTTCGTTTCCGTCGCTTACAGCTCGAAAGCAATTTAGCTCAAGGGTTTAGTGTGTGTGTGTGTGTGTGTGTGTGTGTGTGTGTGTGTGTGTGCGTGCGTGCGTGTGTGTGTGTGTGTGTGTGTGTGTGTGTGTGCGTGCGTGCGTGTGCGTGTGTGTGTGTGTGTGTGTGGTGTGTGTGTGTGTGTGTGCGTGCGTGCGTGCGTGCGTGTGTGTGTGTGCGTGTGTGTGTGTGTGTGTGTGTGTGTGTGTGTGTGTGTGTGTGTGTGTGTGTGTGTGTGTGTGTGTGTGTGTGTGTGTGTGTGTGTGTGTGTGTGTGTGTGTGTGCGTGTTTTCTTTTTCTTTTAACCTCAGTTAATTGCATGCAGGCTGCTTCAACCCTTATTACTGTTTTTACTTTTTTTAATTTTATTTATGTATTTATTTTGTTTACGGGCAGGGAGCATCCTGCTTCATAAGTTTTTTTTTTTAATTCTTATCTAAATTTTGTTGTTATTCTAAATTCCTTAACCGCAATTCATAATCAATTTAGCACGGTTCGGCTCGAGTTTATGGACGGGGAGGCTTGACTAGACTGAGAAAAACAAAGTTTGGACCCTAAGTAAGACCTCGCTGGTCATAATTACGCTGACTTTACAGTAAATACAGGTTTGTGAACTTCCCAAAATTTCAAGATGGTATTTTTATTGAGCTGTCTGAACATGTAGGTCAGCAGATGATTGAAAGGTTATTGTTGTGAGTGGTATATATGCCACCAGAAGGCTCACCCTATGTCAGACACAGTGCTTACCAAGAGTTAGAAGAAACACTATCATATTTGAATGCAGAAAAGGTTGTCATGATTGGAGATTTTAATGCTAGAAGTGGATATACAAGAGACTATTTGGAAGACTGTGCTATTATGAATGAATTATCTGATGAAGTATCAACAGTGCAGATGATGGACATGTTTGGAATTATAAAAGAGAGGTGCTCAATGAACCAGGTTATGAACAATTTTGGCCGCAGTTTTATTGACTTTTGTATTAGTCAACGATTATTAGTAGTGAACGGCAGAATGGGAGAGGACGCAAGATTGGGTCGAGTAACTTGTAATAATGTGAGTTTGGTAGATTATGTACTAGCTTCGCCTAATGTTTTTCCGTCATTTTCAAAATTCCAAGTATGTGACTATAATGAATGTTTATCTGATGTCCATTGTCCTATATTTTTTGCCCTGTCAGATATCCTAATGGACAATGAACACGTTGAGAATGAAACTGAAAGCAATTATAACACTAGCAGTGTGTTGAAACCAATATGGAAAGTAGGAGCAAATCAGAATTTTGTAGATGAAATTGATGATAATAAAGTATTATTAGTGGAAGGGATAGTAGTTTCCCTAATTGGTAGCGTAGAGGATGTAACTCAGGACCAGATCGATAATGTAATGAAACATATAGAAGGAATTCTATCCGAAGCTGCCAATAAATTGAACATGCTTAGAAAGAATAAGCAGAAGAAAAAAATACATGTAGCAGTAACGATGCACATAGCGGAGTTAAGAACATTTGGTTTGATAAAGAATGTAAACAGACAAGAAGGAAATATAGAAAAATAAAGAGACAATTTAAAGCCCAACCAAATAACAGAGAGATTATACAAGATAAGGTCCAAGCATTCAGGGATTATAAGGGAACACTGAGTAAAAGTTATAATAGTTATTTAAAGCAGCTACATAAGAAAATTCGAACAATGAAGTCTTCTGACCCCAGCATTTATTGGAAATTGATAAGTGGATGTGACCAGCAGAAGAAACAAGCGATGCATGATATATCCCGTGAAGTATTTGTAAAACATTTTGAAAAACTTAGTAATGTACTTGACCACGACTTGATTGATGTGCAAGATGATGTGCTTGATGACATAGACCTTATGAATGAACAATTGAATGTTGATATTACAAAGGAGGAGGTGATGATATGTGTAAACAATTTAAAGAATAACAAAGCTTGCGGATACGATGGTATTATAAACGAGTTTTTGAAATATTCCTCACCAAAACTATTAACTATTGTAACACGTTTATTTAACTTGATATTGCATACTGGGAAAATGCCTAAAGCTTGGACAGTGGGGTATATAAGCCCAATCTTTAAAGGTAAAGGCTCAACAGCCGACCCTGATAATTATAGAGGCATCAGTGTACTAAGTTGTTTTGGAAAACTTTTTACAAGTGTGATAAATAAAAGATTGCATAGCAGTATGTAAGAAATGTTAAGTCCTTTGTACTGGAAACTTGCATTCTCCCAGTAAGGTCATATATTGTACTACGTTGCAAGCCCCTGGAGCAATTTTTTGATTAGTGCTTTTGTGAACAAGAAACAATTAACAAGTGGCTCTATCCCATCCACCCCCCCCCCCCCCCCCCCCTTTCCCCGTCGCGATATAACCTTCGTGGTTGAAAACGACGTTAAACACCAAATAAAGAAAGAAAGAAAGAAAAGATTGCATGCATTTCTGGATGACAATTCTGTGATCGGCAACGAACAAGCTGGATTCCGAAAAGGCCACTCTACTGTAGACCACATTTTTGCACTACATTGTCTTATTGATATATTTTTACAACAAAAGAAAAAGTTATATTGTGCTTTCATTGATCTGCGTAAGCCTTTTGATTCTGTGCAACGCAGTCTCCTGTGGCAGAAACTGATGCAACGGAATATTAATGGTAAGGTATTGAATGTAATTAAGGACATTTATGATAAGGCAAAATTGTGCGTGAAGGTGAATAGTGTATTCTCCGAGGCGTTCACCTCAATCATCGGGCTTCTTCAGGGCGAAAATTTATCACCGATTCTTTTCTCACTATTTTTAAACGACCTGAAGCAGTTTTTGATTGAATATGATGTCAGCCTAGAGTTGCCCCTGAAAAGAACCCAAGAAATAGATGTTGAACGCATTAATGACTATATGTATTTGTTCCTGTTAATATATGCTAATGATACTGCTATACTCGCCGAAACGCCTGGCGAAATGCAAAAAGCCCTGGATGGACTAGATCGTTATTGTAAAAACTGGGGACTAAGCATAAATATTGAAAAGACAAAAATAGTTGTTTTCTCGCGGGGGAAAATACGGAATATCCCAAATTTTGTCTTGAATGGAGTACCTGTCCAAGTAGTTTGGGACTATGTGTACTTAGGTGTACTATTTAATTATAATAACAAATTTCATAATGCCATGAAACGTCAATGTTTGATTGGTAACCGTGCAATGTTCTCGTTAATTCGAAAATGTAGAAAATTAAATTTACCAGTTGATGTGCAATTGGATCTTTTTGAGAAGTGTGTACATCCAATTTTGCTGTATGGTTGTGAGGTGTGGGGATATGATTCATTAGACATATTGTCAAGGTTTCAATTGCGATTTTTAAAAATGCTTCTTGATGTATATATAAAACTACACCCACTTGTATGGTTTACGGAGAGCTTGGTCGTTATCCAATTAGAATTGAGGTACAATGCCAGTTACTGGTTTATTGGTATAAACTGATGAAAGAAATGAACGATGGTGCGAATAAGATGTCCTGTTTAATATTAAAACTACATTTGAAGTTGTACCATGTACAAAACTTTAAATTGCCCTGGTTGTCGCATGTCAATACTATGTTAAATAAGTTGGGTCTATCATGTTTATGGACAACTCAGAGTCTTGCCGTCTCAGGTTTTAAAAATGTTGTAAAACAAAGGCTAAGAGATCAATTCCTGCAGGAATGGAACACTGACGTGAATGCCAACAGCGTGTGTTTTAATTACAGAATAATAAAAAGGATTTTTGTCTGGAAAGGTATTTGCTTTGGTTGCCTAGGAAATTCCAAGTTAAATTAGCAAAATTTAGAACAAGCAATCATAAGTTGCCAATACATCAGCACAGATTTTTTAATGCTCCTAGAAATGAAAGATTGTGTGATATGTGCGATAAAAATGAATTAGGTCATGAGTTTCACTATTTGTTCATTTGTACCAACGAAAGTATAGTGTCTGAAAGAAGAAAATTAATTAGTCCTTATTACCGATCTCATCCAAATTGTTTAAAATATGAACAGTTAATGAATTGTAAATCTAAGATAAAACTAATGAAGCTAGCAAGATTTGTAGCCCACGTTATGATTTTAGTACTATGTTAGCGTTACATCTAGTTTCTTTATTGGTATGTATATGTATGTAATACATGCTTTTGTTTTGTTTTGTGTTTTTACAAAAGATGCATGGCATAATGGTATTGCCAATTTATTTCGGCTGTATATTATCGTTGTCCGCCTAATGTATACATATTATCTGTTTGATTTCTTACCTGATTTGTTAAACCTATTTTTCTTTTATTTTTGTTTGTATGTATGGAAGTGTATATTGCCAATTTATTTTGGTTGTATAGTATTGTTGTATTTGTCCGCTCAATTTGTATACATATATTAACTGTCTGATTTGTTACCTTTTTTTGTTAAAGTTATATCTTTGTTTCAAAGCCCTCTGGGCCCAAAACAATAAAATCTTGACTTGACTTGACTTGACTATTCTAACTGATCCAAATAGAACAGCCTGGATCGCCCTAATCTGAAAATACCTGTCAGTCACAGCTTTCTCTAAATGTTTTCTATCAGAGAATAGCTTTAATTTTGAAAGTAAAAACAACAACATTCTTGGATACTTTTAACACTGTCTGTCTGTCTGTCTGTCTGTCTGTCTGTCTGTCTGTCTATCTGTCTGTCTCTCTCTCTCTCTCTCTCTCTCTCTCTCTCTCTCTCTCTCTTTTTAAATGTCTTTTTAATTGTTGGACATGTGAATTATGTAAATTGTATTGTAGTTAACTTAACTTCTATTTCTTCTTGTTCTTAATCGAGTTACCCTCAATGGGCGAGGGAGGGATGAAAAAAAGCATGTTTACATTGCTTATTCTGTTACCCTCGAAAAATAAAGTTCATATCAATTCAATTCAACTTAACTCTCTCTCTCTCTCTCTCTCTCTCTCTCTCTCTCTCTCTCTCTCTCTCTCTCTCTCTCTCTCTCTCTCTCTCTCTCTCTCTCTCTCTCTCTCTCCCATGTTAAATAAAGTTCAATTCAATTCAATTCAATTATCTCTCTCAAAGTCTTACCTTCGCGGCGAAGAAGGTTAAACGTGGCTGGCTGGCAGAAGACGATCTCGCTCACTGCGTCTTGGTGGTCACTGTCCCCAGCTTTTATCACACACCGCATAGCCTTGCTGCACGTGCTTAAAGCTGGAGAGTAGCAAAGAAAAGGTTACACGAAAAGAGTAAATTACATCATCAACAAGCAAAAACAAAAATGATAACAAGACATAACTATTTACAATTATCAAGCCTAAATAATTCAAAATAAACTAATACATAATTTTCTGTTTCAAATACGTGTCTACAGGACGGGTAATCAATCAGCACAAAAAATATTATTCATAGTGTGCTTATTAAGTATTCTTAATTCAATAAAACTCGCTTATCTCTTGATATTGAAACAAATCGTTTACTTTAAGCGCGAATGAATTCCTCCGAAAATACACAGGCAATAACTTCTTCGCAATACAACTAATTTGACTTTTGAAAGAAAGAGGGGTCACAATTCAGCTCCCACCCATATCAGTCTAAGTGGATACATTTCCCTGATGTGCGTGTGTGTATCCGAAACGTAATGACTGATTCTACGACTGCGCCCCCCCCCCCCCCCACACACCCCCCCCCCACCCTAAAAAATAAAATAAATAAAAAAGTAAAACGAGCTG
>NC_090258.1:19569930-19586919 GCF_037325665.1 Littorina saxatilis
CTGAAATGCAATACCGAAGTCCGGGCTTTGTCGGAGATTACTTGACCAAAATTTCAACCAATTTGGTTGAAAAATGAGAGCGTGACAGTGCCGCCTCAACTTTCACGAAAAGCCGGATATGACGTCATCAAAGACATTTATCGAAAAAAAGAAAAAACATCCGGGGATATCATACCCAGGAACTCTCATGTCAAATTTCATAAAGATCGGTCCAGTAGTTTAGTCTGAATCGCTCTACACAC
Source organism: Littorina saxatilis (assembly GCF_037325665.1). Classification (NCBI taxonomy): domain Eukaryota; kingdom Metazoa; phylum Mollusca; class Gastropoda; order Littorinimorpha; family Littorinidae; genus Littorina; species Littorina saxatilis. The sequence goes on from NC_090258.1 coordinate 19,570,173, forward strand.
ACACACACACACGCACACACGCACACACGCACACACACATACACCACGACCCTCGTCTCGATTCCCCCCTCGATGTTAAAACATTTAGTCATAACTTGACTAATTGTAAAAAGTTGACATAATGCAAAACTGGGTCTACACAATAAAATATTCAAAAGAAATACAAATTTATCGTGACAGTAGTGTGTGAACAGAACCAATTCTGTCTGTTTACAACCGCGACCAAAGCTAATACACCACTAAACAGTTCCGCGGCCATTGCGACAGTGCGCATGCGTAGCATTTTTTCGAGTAAACAACGCGTCGTGCTAGCTTCTCAGCAACTTGAAACATGTGCGATTTGAGCGAGATTTCCATCCAGACGGTGCGACTGTGGAGCACTGAAGCATCGAAAACCTTGTCGTGTGTACGGAAAACGAGTGTGGAAGGTGCACACGAGGAACTTGTAGCTAGGTAAGTTTTATTTCTTTCGTTATTTACTCTTTGCAATGATGCGATGTGTTGTTCATTCCCAAGACCGGTTTTCCGCCCTTAAGTTGTAACACTAACAGTAACTTAGTAAGTGCTCTCTCTTCAGATACGCTTAACTTTTCAGTTGATTAAAGTCAAAAACTTGAATAAGTGCCGTTGATCTGTCCACGGAATCTAACTTACTATGAAGCATAACTATATTCCGATCAGTCGTGATGCATAGGCTACATGTTGCGATAGTGTATGCAAAAGTTCCATTTTCAATCTGACGTGTGGGTAAGATAAGAAACAACAAACATGCATACTAAGTTGCCACTGCCAGTTTGTATAGCTGCTAAGCTTACCTCAGGCTGAGTCAGTGAGTATTTTGTACGTTTACATACAAAATGGTGATGAGGGGGAAAAAGAATGCCTTCCACAGGTGCGAAAAACTGTGATTTGATCTCAAGGCCTTTTTGTTTTAGAGCTTTTCCTGCTTTGGAACTTGGGAGATGGGATTCCTGTCGACCGTGAAGCAGAAACTGCAGAGAGGGTGCTTCTTCGGGAGTACAAGCAGAAGTTGTATGTGAAAGGGGTGCTTTATCCTGATCCATTCATCATCACAACTGGATTGAAAGGCAGCAAGATATGGGCGATTCCTGTCATGTGGCCAAGCGTCTTCATCGCCGGCTGCCTGTGAGTGTGAGCTCGACCTCATGCATCGCCTCGTCAACGAGTTTTAAGGAGGAAAGGCTTACAGGTAGGAAACCTCTCTACTTTTTTTAAATAAGTCATATTTGCACTTTACTTTTGAAAAAGAGAATGGTTCAAGTTGAATTGCAAGATGGCAGTGCAGCCTACCAACATTTTGGTTTCAGTGAACAGGGAATGTGTCAAAATTTGAAAAACCAGCATACTAGTATTAATACACACTAAAATTATGCCTGTCGCTGTCATATATATACATATAATTTTTGAAAAGTGCAGTGATACTGATAGTGATACAGTTAATCAGCAATGACTGAACCGACTTTCTAAATTCAGGGATGATCAAATCATCTGACTAATGGCCAGGGGCGAGTACAAAAAATCCGCTGTGCTAGTTAAAACCGCTTGGCAACTCGCCTGGTTGGCTAGTGAAAATTCTTGTCAAATGCAACACTTCTGGTTGTATACTCTAGTTTCAAAACGTTATATAAACAATGCAGTTATAGCAACTGTGGTTTGTACCCGGCAAGCAATTCTTTTTGGTGGACTGGACTTTCTTGAAATGACTCACCTGTCTGGCAAGTTAAGATTTTGAGATCTGGCCATCCCTGCAACTGTCTTAATTTTGCAATGCTCTTCATGCAAGTTGCACTCAAATTTGTGAGCAATTTGTTATGTACAACTTGGTAAATTGTCCTAAATGATGCTTTAGTAAAAGTTGTTGTCTCCTTTCTCTTTCTCATATTGATTATTTTCTTTTTTTCTCCCTTTTGGCAGTGTTTTGACCATATGCAACAGGCTGCAAGTCATTTTGGAGGAGGAAGCCCCTGATTGCATCTTTGTCAAAACCAGAAAGAGACTTCTACCTGTCTCCAAGAGTCAGCCATCACAACCACCTGTTACCCAGAGCCAGCCATCACAACCTCCTGTTCCCAAAGTAATCCAATTGCCCGTTTTGATACAGGCAGCAACAGGATGCACTTAGGAGGAGGAACTAGTAGAAGTAGGGAAAGCGGTATCAACAAGACAGCTTTTTCCTCTTAACTATGAAACCACACAGATAAAGAAGGAGAGCAACCCTTCCACAAAGTAAACAATCCTGACAACTCTAATAATTTCAACAATTTGTCAACTCATGTAAAAGCTTTGCCAGATCCAGGCATTAAGCTCTCCTCGTTACACATGTAATGGGCAGAGCAACATTGTTGAACAGCTGCTTCATTTCTGTAAGTTTTCAGCCTGAAAGGTAGTAGGGTGGGTCGCATCTAAAATATGAATACGTTTGTCTTGTCAAAACCTATGTAAATTTTCCTACATTTTAAGACTCCCTCTTTTTCTGTAGTGGATTTTTTTTTATCAGATTGTTTGGAGTTCTGAAAAGGAAGGCTCCTGTGTACACCATTATAGATATGACTTTTACTGTACTACATTTGTGTTTTTGGTATATATATAAATATATAAAACTAGATATCTTTCTTCCCAATATGTTCATTGCCAAGTGGATGAAGTCATCAGATTTGATCTGCTGCTAGTGATAACGTTTATCAACATAAGTAAAGTTTTTTGAGCTGACTGTATTGTGTGCATTTTGTTTGCAAGTGCTGATATGTTTGACTTTGTGCTGTAATGCTTTGTCTTGTCTCTCATTCTCCCTTTCAAAGCACGAGAACTCAGATTTTGTTCTGACACACTCATTGCATCATACAAACATCAATAGACACACACAGAAAGTGAGCCAAACAAACATTTTTCCTCAGAACATGTTATGGTATGCACAGGGGACATGAAAATTATGGAGAGAAGACTGTGCGCAGGAAGAAGAGAGAAACATTCAAACAAATGAAAACAAACCAGTAAATTGTTTAAGGTTGCTCTTGGCCACTCTGGTGACATGTAGATGTACTTTATTCTACCTATATTAGCGAAACCGATAGGCTAGATCCTGAAGGTCTAATCCTCGTCTCTGTTGCATAAACAACATCTCATCTATACTATAACGTTTAGGGTCAATACTCATTGGTTGATCGCTAAAAATTCTTGTCTTTTTAGAATTTTTGACTTTTTCCTGCCATCTTCTTGTTGCAAAGGGTGACACTTAAACCATGAATTAATTGTAAGAGACTGGTCGTGGCTATACCAGTGCAATATGATATGTTCTGCGAGAAATCAGATTTCTGAATAACCATGGATTTTTCCTGTCTGCGTTCTTTTTCTTAGCCATGTTTGCAATCTGTAGTTTGAACATCAGTCTATTGTTCTCCTTTGTCAGCTTAATCATTGCAATAAGATTGTGCATAACGGGTGTGCATTTAGTTGGCATCTGCTTATACAAAAAAAAACTATCAACAAATAAGCAAAAACAAGAGCACCCAGAAATGTTTCTGTTGTGAATGGGTCTTGTTGAGGGCTAGAGTCACACTTTTCTGGCAATCAACTAGCTGCACCATTCCTCTCCCTTGATGATCCTTGGGCCTGGCACGTCTCAAACTGGAATTCCAGATCTCGCATTGCCCATTTTCTTCTGCCTAGCCGGTGCTCTGGTCGGGGTATGTCTATCAGCACTCTTGCTGTCTGAAACATTGCCAAACAGGGTTCATTCTGTCAGTATTTATCGTAGTATTACATCTTCATGCAGGGTTCTCCACATATGTTGTCCGTTTGGGTTCAATGCCCCCAACTTCAACTTATAAAGGTGGTCATTTGGACCCACTGTAGTCATTTTCAGTGCAATACAGAACTCCCCCTGTGAATTCCCCGGTACACTTGTTTTTGTTCCTTTGGCTTCTATGGAGAGCTCTCCTAATGTTGATCAAATCGCACTCTGGAAACAAACCACCCACATAAAACTTAGCTTGGCTTCCCACATTCATAAGCCTCATATATTGATATTGATTGATATTCAGTCTTGTTCAGATTTCAAAACACACGAACAGACGAAAAGTCAATTAAATCACTCAAGCTGTAAGGCACAGACACATCATAGTGATACTAGGAACAGCATGTGTGAACAAATACATTCAACACCTTCCCATCTTCTTTACTGCGTACACACACAAAATATAACAAGAAAGTTATTTAAAACTTACTCTGTGTTGAAATCCAGGGTATCCCAAGTTTTGTGTTGGGAAAGAGTTCTCTGCAGTTGGTGTGCCATCAAGAAAGTGTTGAGAACAAACCCTTGCAGGTGAAAAAAAAAGCTTGTGCTGGGTTCGTCTTGTGTGTTGGATGCGGATGCAAGCTGTTGAAAACAGACAGATGCATATCAGATTTAACAATTTATGGCTCTACAAAGCAATTTTTTATTGCTTTTTAATCACAGCCATGCTCTAACAACATGAAGTAAAACAAAAAAAACAAGAAACGGAAACACACTGACACAGAAAGTGAGCCACATTTTTTGATCTCATGCACGGCAGATTCAAACAAGTATTTCATGCAGTGCCGGTGTGCAGCTTTTGTAACGTTCAAAGCTGTATAAATGCAGGTCTAGCTAAACGGTTTTGTAATCATGCTATGGAATTTGCAGAAAAAAACAATAAATCGCATGAATGTCAGGCAATAAAATAAGTTGATCAAGAACTGTTACAGTGTTGCGCTTACCTGAACGGTGGTTGGCATGAACAGCACAGACTCGTGTGGAACCTGGTGAATTTTGCAAAGTTTAGCTTTCCATTTTGAAGACGGTAGCTTCCGTTGTCACAATCAATCATCGGGCAGTGACATGCCATTGTTAAAATCGATAATCGCTGAATTTACATCGACAAAACAACAAAACAAACACAAGTGTCTGACTCGTCAGTCGCAGAACATACGCAAAGCTGTGTTGCAGACGATTTGTTTCCTCGAAAAAATGACGCAGCCAATGAGAGGCGTCTGTGCGGTCACGTGATTTTCCTTCTTTGTTCCATGTAAACGTCGGAACTGTTTAGTGGTGTATTAGACTTTGGGAGGGCGTCAATCCACGATGAAGACCGAGAAGTTTCAAATGGAAGCATGTTAATGTTATTGTAATTCAATCTGACGACGATCTCTTTCCTGCTTTCATGCGATGGTAAACAGACAGAATTGGTTCTGTTCTGTTCACACACTACTTTCAGTCCACCTACCTGCAAGGGTCAAGTCCCAAGAAATATGTCTCTGTATTCCTATCTTATCACTCTGCTCCTGTTTTTGTTTTTCTTTCACATACATTTTCCCTTCTTTTTTGACGGGTTTCTGGACAGCAGACTCCAAAACAAATTCTTTTCATCACAAAAGCGATCTTTGGAATTGACTGACGTAGTCCAGAAGAATTCATGCATCAACATATACGTCGCGTATTCGACGTCATCACTTCGCATGACTTAAGGTCTCGGTGTTTCGTTTGCCTTCATATTTCTTACTTGTAAAATGAACCTCAAAGCTAACCGAGACGAGTTGAGATTGTATCAATGCGCCTCGCCAGCAGGTTGTTAATGGATTTTTTAGCGAGTGTTCATCGACAATTAATGACCTGTAATGTTTAATGAGTTGGGGCATTCTGACTGATCAAAGGATCTGTTTCATTAAAACGCCAACTTGATTGAATTACGATATGGGATAAAGTACAACGATAGTTAGCTCGATTTGTGAATTCACTTGAGCACTGTCATTTTAGCTATTTTCTATTTGCCATTCTACTTCCTCTTTGTGTGACGCTGTTAATTGTTTCTTAGGTGACTTCACAGACTTGCTGCACATCTTTCGCCACTAATGCAACAAGAACATCACCTTCACGTTTGTGTGCCACTCTCATTTTGGAGAGCCTAAAGCGTCCTCGCTAGCGCTAGCCCCTGGCCAGCTCCATGATATTTAGGAATGGGATGTCTTCGACATAAAACACGAGCTTTCTTTGACGTGTTCCGTGACATTATTGTAAGGTTTGACGTCATAATGACACAGGAGCGAAAGAAAAAGAGGAAGGACACGAGGGCAAGCAAACTCATTTGGTTTCGAGATGATGAAATAAGGGGGAGGTAAGGTCCGGAAGATAAGAGTTATGGAACTTGTTCGCAATCGCCACTACGCTGTGCATTAATCGGTGTCGGATCATTTTAAGTAGTGTTTTTTCACGGATGTTTTTTGAGAAATCTGCTTTTTCTTTGCAAATGTCAGAACTGAACTGAGTTTTGAATGTCAAGGCACTGTGGTTATCAATTTCAACACCAAGCCGGCTTGAATTAAAAACAAGAACGCTGATGCTTGATTAACCATTCAGTCAACCGATTGCACTGAAATACGTTCTCTCTAACTTGTTGTATTTGACAGGGCGGAGAGAGAGAGAGAGAGAAAGAGACAGAGGGGAGACACACACAGAAACGCAGACAAGTCAAGTCAAGTCAAGTCAAGTATTTTATTGTTTTGGGCAGGGAGACAGCAGGCAGGATAGACAGACAGACAGACAGAGATATAGAGACAGACAGAGGCCAGAAGATAATTTGAGAAAGACATTCCTTTAAAGTGTTTAGGCCAAAAAAATTAATATGTTGGTTTAGGGTAAACCGACCGACCCTATTGTTTCCCGCCGACCTTAAAACTTTATTTCATTTCTCCAAAAAAACAAAAACTTTTGGCACATTTTGCGAACCATGACTAAGAGAAGTAACCTCCTTTAAAATCGACTACATTTTAAAAAAAATAGAATGAAAAATAAAACAAAGCAGACCTACTGATGACCCTATCTTTTTTCGTCACGTTACCCTAAACCAACATTTATTTTTGTTTGGCCTTACCATGATTGAATAAGAACGTCCTTGTTTGTGCGTCCATATGTCGGTTGGTTCGAGAAACTATTTTGTTCTTTCTTTACACGTTTCGGATGAAAGACAGACAGACAGACAAACAGACACACACACACAAGCGCATATGCTTTTAGTTATGCGCTATAGAAATCTCCTTAATAAACACACACACACACACACACACACAAACACACACACACACACAAACGCACGCACACACACACACACACACACACACACACACACACACACACACACACACACACACACACACACACACACAAACAGGGAGAGAAAGGGGGAATGTACGTTCTGGCTCACCGATTCCGACAGACCCTAAATATTAACGCAAAATAGGCTTCTGGACTAAACTTTTACTAAAATGAAACATGCGACAAAATCAGAAAAATACTGCATAAATCCATACAAAAAAAAATATAGTAAAGTAAGGTTGTTTTGAACCAATGCCGGGTCTGTCGGAATCAGTAACCCAGAACGTACATTCTCCCTTTCTCTGATACAACGCTAAATTTAGTTTCCATTGAAATATTAACTAGTTGGGCCACTCCAAACAGCCAGCGTGTGTTTCGATCCAATCTGCCCGTCGTCGGCAAGCCATAACTACCGTATTGATCTGGTAAAAACAAACAGCAAGCCTGTCTTCTATATTCCTCCAATGGCAAGACAAGATTAAATCATGTGATAGCAACAGTTACGTCACTTCCGCCCACCACTGTGTGTTGATAACAACCCGATCTAGTTTGTGTTGTTAGCAACCAGGCAGACCTGTCTCGCCATTTCGTATTGAGGTGCTGTTCTGTGAAGACGTGTTTGTGTTTCAGTGAAAAAAGTGCTTAATTTAACAAGGTGAATGTCGCAGAATTAGAGAAAGAGCTTCTTGAATCGCAAAATGTTCATCAAGAATTGTTAGATTATTCTAGGCGGTCAACAACTTTAATTCTACCTGACATGGAACAAGCTTGTAATGTCCCACTACCAGCGCCAACACCATCAGAATTTTGGACAGAAGAAGAACAGCATGTACTAGAAGAGAATAGAAAATATTTTGAGCAGATGGCCTTAATAGCAGTTAAGGCTAAAACAGAAGGATTAATGAGACTGCCCAAAAAACCAAAAAGGAAGATAGAAGATTTGTTCAAAGAAAAAGACGGAAAGAAAAAGAGAGTAGAACCAACAACGCCAAGTGATTTACATCACTATCTCGTTTCAAACCAAGCAGATGTTAGTCATGCTATATCCACAGAAGCTTTCACAAATGCTTATTTTGCTCAAGCAGAAAATGAAAAAGATATTGTGGAAAGACTGCAAAAAGGGATGAGAAATCTCAAAAGACAGGACGCACAACAAATCTTAATTTACATTCAGTTTGGACAGTTTTTGATTATGTGCAAACAATGGCAGGAGAAGCAAAGAAAAGAAGGGAGAATGAAAGAAACGTGGGCTGACTGGTTGAAAGCAAAAACTGGCTATTCCGATGTTCATGCGCGTAGACTACGCGCCGTTGCTAGATCGCTTTATGCATTTCCGCGATTTACCACTGTTGGTTTGCCAATCAGTTTTATCATGGGCAAACTTAAACAAATCGAAGAGATGCTCCAGATCGAAGAGTACAGAGAGTACTGGTCAGAAACGCCGCATATTCCTGTCACATCAGAGCTCCAACAGTCCCAGTCTTAGACTTACAGTGCTTGTTTGTGCGCAACAACAGAAGTATCACACTGCACCTGCACTGTTAGACAAGTGTTTAAATATAGTAACGATCATGCATGTACGGTTTCAAAAATAGTAATGACGTGATTCTAAATATAGTAACGATCATGCATGTACGGTTTCAAAAATAGTAATGACGTGATTCTAAATATAGTAACGATCATGCATGTACGGTTTGCTGCGCCTGCCCTGCTTTGGCTGTCTTCTTAATCATCCTGCTTCAACACCCTGCTTCAGCTGTGTTATTGTTTTTGCTTCACCCTGCTTCAACGCCCTACAATAAACTTTTTAGGCTGCCTTCGGGCGGCCGCCGAGTGTTAACTTATTCAATTGACTTGTTTATTTTATTCAAGCTTTTGATAAGTGTACTTGGTGGCTGCTTTGAAACTCAACAAAGCCTAGTACTCCCCTTTCACAAACACTTCCCCAACGCAAGCAACGTCCTTTTCCCCGCTGCAGTCAAAACAAAGCTGTCATAGCGGGTTTTCCCGATTGACAAAAATTCTTATTACACACTCAGACTATTTGGAGCCGCGTTTGTTCTCCAGTGCCCAATTGCATAAGAATATTCTGGTGATGAATAAACGCGCTTTGTGTCATTAGCATCTAAAGATTTCTTGTTTACAATAGTTGTGTTGATCTGATGAAGCGCGGAACTGATCTTAGGGTTGTCATGGTGAAACACTCGCTTCTGAAACAGTGCTTCCTTGTAGTTATCATGCGATATGCTCGACTTTACAACCTGTTTGCTTACACCCTTTGCTTTTTTAACCCCCCCATTCTCACTTGCAACACTGTACATCTTTGCACGCAATCCAACATACTCCTTAATTATCTTCCCATTCATTTCATCTTTCATCTTTCCAATAACCTTCTTGTTAACATTTGAGTGCAATGGTGATTCTTTAGGGTAGTCGCAAGTGTCATAAAAAGAATCTTTTCCTTTTACTGCAGGACTTTCAGCTTCTAGATCTTTGTAAATGTCATCCGCTGGAATGTCAAGTAAGAATGAATCTGTGTCTGTGTAAAGTACTCTCGATTTGGGATATCTTGGTTTCAAATAATCATACAAAAACTCAAGCATCAACAGTTTTGACAACTCTAGCACAGTAAAGCCTATGAATACTGGTTTGTCAAGCTTGACTACAAGTTTTTTCATTAAGATACCATACAGCTGTTCATGAAAGTATTTAAAGTCTTGATACTGTGGTTTGGATGTCAGCTTGATGGCCTCATTTTCTCTTGTAACAAGTCTAACATCCTTTCTCTTGTGTGGGTTTTCCATTGTCTTACCAAAGCAACTGTTGTTCATCAGTTTAAAAAAGTCTTTCTCTGATGCATCAGCGGCTTTGGTTCTCAGTTCTGTGTTTTTCATGATGTAAGGTTTCATAAACTGTTCTTGATCAAATAAAATTATACGATGAACAGCCTTCAAAATCAATCCATGTCTAATGTAAAACTGTAACAGTCTGTAGTGACACACATACTTCTTTTTGTGAAACAGATTGGGCACCAGCTTTGGAGGTTCTCTTGGGTTTACTTTTAACCTCTCAGCCGCTAAAGGATAATCATTATGTAGATCATGAAGTGATAGTGGATAGTCTAAGTCAACTTCTAGTATCCATCCCTTTCGACTGTCTGGGCCTGCTTTTAATATTGTCAGCACAACACATTGTGAAAATGGTCCTGAATAGATCTTAAAGTTCCGAAGTGGAAGCGTCTGACACATTGCCCAACCATACAAATTGTTTGCATCTAGATACATGATGTAATTAGAAGGTTTCATAGGATCAAAGTCGTCCAAGTATTTGTTGTTGGCTTTGCAGTAATTGTGTGAAGCCATACTGATTCCTCCACGTAGTCCATTTTCAATCATCTGAAGTGTAGGTAGATCTGATAGCAAGTCAATCTTTACTCCTGTAAATCTAAGAAATGCATCCCAGCTCATGCCTGGTGCAGATATGTAATGTGAAGGATCTAGATTGTAGTGCTTCATACATGTTCTTCTGTAATTCTCAAATATATCTGCAAGTAAACAAACATCAGCCAACAAATATTGATCATGATAATCACCCATTGTATTACATCCTAATTTATTCCATGCAGTCTTAGCGTGTTCATAGTCTTCGTCACTTATACCTTTACCCTTCAGCCGTGAGAAGTAAGCATCCTTTGGTGGTAACTCATCTTCATCAAACCTCTCCCACGAATCCATGTATTCATATGGATAGACTCCCTTTCTAACTAAGTCACTGTCAAAGTACTTACATGTGATTGGGAAAGCAGTTAGTGATGAAGATAAAGACTCAAGTGTTCCCATCAGATGTTGAGCAGAATCGTAGAAGTATAAACTATTCAGAGTAAAGGCCATGTACTTTTCTGAAGACTGCGCAATGCATCTTGCTTTGTATTCATCAGTTACTGCCTGCATGATCAGATGTGAATCATAACCGCGCAAGTTATGGAAGAAGATTGGAAGCTTCCAAGTCTTAGGATCAAACTTTAATTGTAGATTACATTTGCTGTGTGCTGCTCCTCGGAACTGCCCACTTACATGATCATGATCTCTTACTATTGGATTGTCTGTGTTTGGTGTTAGACTTTGTTCGCATATCCAACACTGTGTGGTAGAGTTAAACTGTTCTTGGTCTTCAGGTTTCATAACAATGTCTGAAAGATTCAGTTGTTTGGAGCAGTCATTTCGCACTTGGTTCATTTGCTGTAAGAAGTTCTTTGCTGCATTAGGTCCTCTGTACAATTGCGGTTTAGAATGTTTACCATCTGAACTAACAACAATAAATGCATATGAACAGACTTGATGATTACTTAGAGTTACTGTTTTAGGTAGGTCTTTTGGTAAAGGTCCTTCATATGGCACAATGATAGATTCAAAGTCAGCATAAACAACATAAGGACTTTTCTGTAGTTTGCATACATTCTTAAAATACACTTTGCTGTCTGGCGGCGGTGTTGTTAACTTCACAACCGCATCATCAACGCTCTTACAATGTTGCTTGTGTATAAGTGCTGCATGAATTGATGGAATACGCAAGAGACATCGCCTACAAAAGTCTTGTTTACTATTGTGATTGCTTGTGCTCGCCATCAGTCTACTCATTGTACGAATCAAAGTGTAATGATATTTTACACCATCAGTCATTAGTAACATGTCAACATGGTTAGTATCACAATCACCAATCGTTGGTGAGTTCTTTGATATTCTGACTGGTTTCAGTTCATCTTCCTCATCCCACGTGTAAACATTTACGGTGATGGGTTTGTTTTGCTGTTCAAATTTGTCAATGCTTGTAATGCTGACAGGAAATTCAATACCAGTAAAGTTTAGTTTATTTCTGTATGCATGATAGTTAGACACTCTTTCTGCATTTTTCTTTACACTGTACAGTCTTGCCAGAACACACCACATAAAACATTTGTCATCATCATTCTTTATGTTCAGCACAGCACGTTTTTTGACAAGAGCAGGAGGTAAAGGTATGTAACTTCTACCTCTGATGGGGGCAAATTTACTTAGCTTCAATTCTATTTTTATAATTTCACCTTCTGACCATCCGGATCCTTTCATCTTTGCATCCTCTGCAGCTTGCTCAAACCGTTTCATCATTTCATCTGCCCAGTTTCCATTCAATTCTGCCATAGAATTAAGTGCTAGTTGTCTGGTTGAAACATGAACTTCTAGCACCTCATCACTGACTGTTTTGTATTTTATTAAACTGACTATCTGCGCTTTTACTGGAGGTTCAATCAACAAATTGTTTGGAATTTGTTCAATGGCGTCTTGCACACTGGACTGCACATTTTGAGGATCCGTTACTTGTAATTCAACGGTGTCAAATACTGTCGATAAAGATTCTAATACAGAGTCTTCCATCGCTGTGAGTTTGATTTTATAACTCAAAATAAAAATATAAATTAAAAAAATGAAGTTGCTTCCATTTTTGTTAACACTATAAAATCTGAAATAAAAAATCATTTAACATTTGTACCACGTGGAACTAATTGTAATTCCTCTTTTACAAAGGCTCTTTGCGGTGCTGGTTCTCTCAAGTAATATATAGGTGGATTTGTCTCTACTACTCTCTTGATTTCATGAATGTCAATACTCCAGATTGGATCCGTTGCACGCTTCCTGCTGTCACCCTCAGCTTCACCGGGTGCATATAAATATCTGACTTTCTGATTGAAAGGTAGTAATGCCACTGGTGTTGTTGACTTTGGAGCAACAGGTATTGTTTTCTGTTTGATTGCATCAACTGGTCTTAACCCTGTAGCTTTAAATACCTCCAGATTCATTGCTCTAAGTACTGATGGTAATCTTTTGACCCATTCAGTGTTACGCAATTTACTTTCTGTGTCCAAAAATTCCTGATGGTACTGATATGAAAACAGTTTTTCTGCCAACTGTTTGTTAAAGCTCTCAACAATAGCCTGTGACCTGTGGTTTCCTGGAATACCTCTCTTCACTGTAACATGATGTTTTAACAGAAGCTGGTTGACAGCTCCTTTAAACTCCTTACCTTCATCGCACTGAATCATTCTGGGATACTTTAGTGGTCCACGTCTGTAAATTTCTTGCAGGGCAACAGCTGTAGCTATAGCACTTTTCTCTGTCAACGGTTCAGCATCTTTGTATCTTGTTGCAACATCAACTACAGTCAGTGCATACTTATATTTCTTCCTTCTGACTGTGTCATGCGGTAAATACAGCAGGTCTATTTGATGAGTGTCATTCGGTTTAATGTTAACAAAGTGTGGTCGTGTAATTTTTCTTGGTGCAGGTAAATAGATCTGCCAAACTGCCTGCTTTGACAACCATTTCTTTGCTATATCTTGAGAAACACCTGCTGCGTCACTGAGCTTGTCAATGGCAGTTCTTCCTTTCCAGTATCCTTTTGGGGAATAATATATTTTAGATAACAAAGCATCACTCATGGTTTTTTAAATGACAGAATATTAAGATTTGACAGCACGCGCAATAAAGTAAACAACAGCCATACCAATAACAATGAAAACAATCTCGCCCACCTTCTGCTCTTCTGAAGGCTGATAAAAGTCACCCAGTTTTGGAGGAGCACTTGTCTTCATTTTCTTTCCAGTTACAAGATAGTATTCTTGAATGGCTGCATCAACATTGGCAAAGGTTTTGTTTGCATGTCCTTGCTGCCTGAGTTTATCATTCATAAAGTCTAACTGCGCAATTCGTTTCTTCTCGTATTCATCCTGTGCTTTCTCCAGTTGTTCCATGGCTTTGTTGTGCCTTTCCCTCTCTTCACCATTTTGCAGTTTAGAAAACAAATAGTTGCTGCCAGAAAATGCAAGCGCATTTACAATCGCACCTCCCACCATCATAACCAAGCTAGCCATTTTATTGTCTTACATGTTTATATTTTCTGGAATAATTCCTTGCTTCACCAGGAAGTCTTTTGTTGCAAAGGAAGCTGTCACAACACCAATTAGTTTAGCACCGTCTTCGAAGTCTAACTTTCCCAAGTCGGCTGGTTTCATTCTGAGGAGACTTTTACCCAGCATTGTGTAACCTACACTCAAGCCTCCAATCACTGCAGCGTGATAAACTAGATTAACTATTGTCTTTTCAGAACTCATTTTTATGTTATCAAAATTAAAATATTAAAATTATTCCATATGAAATGAATCCACTGCAGGTACTACTGTGGGCTTTTTTATTGTTTGTACTGCTTTGTTTGTTGGTTTTGGTGTTTCTGATTTTGGTGTTTCTGATTTTGGTTTTTCTGACACTTTATATTTGCCTTGCCAAAGTTTGTAAAGCAAGTATCCACCTCCTCCAACAACAGCTGCTACAGCTACTTTTCTGTATGATAGAAATGAAGATTTTAATTCTTGATCAGTTTGTGTGACCTTAGTCACTTCAGGAATGTTTGGTGTCTGCTCAACTTCAGACATAATGTTCTGCTTTGCCTTTTGATTTAACTTTTTTTGTCTGTTCCATTCGGCTAGTTTTTTTCCTGCTTCTACTCTACCAGGTTTCTTTGTCACTGTGTTCACTTCTGGTATTTTCGTCTGCTCCACTGTCTGCTTCAACTGATCCGTCATCTTTTTTATTCTGAAAATTAATGTGTTTGAAAGTAATTAATCCAGCAACAAATGGTACTAATAAAGCACCAAATCGATAATACAGGTCACAGGCAAGAGATTCGAGGGACTTGGAAACAACAGGGTCATGAGTTAGATCATGTGTTAAGTCTTCCTCCGAGTCGAGAGGTGTAAAATGTCCAAAAATCTTTGTGTACAAACCTATAACAGTCTGTCCAATACTTCTAACCATCTTAGAACCAAGCACTGATTCATACCGTCCATGATACTTTTCTATATCTTCTGAGGAAAGATGTTGTACTTCTTCCACAGTTAACTGCTGCCCAAGGTAGTGTTTTGTTTTTCCACAAACAGCAAGTGAATACAATCTTTCTTTTTTATCAGGTATAGTCCTACTGTCACAGATTTCAATATCTGTAGCAGTCTGCATCAGCAATTCATCACAGTTCATTTTATTTTGATGCAGAATAAAATAAAAATCTAGTAATTAAACTTGAGTAAGAACTTAGGTAGGAACTTGAGTAGGAACTTAGGTAGGAACTTGAGTAAGAACTTAGGTAGGAACTTGAGTAAGAACTTAGGTAGGAACTTGACAAGAACTTAGTAAGAACTTGACAAGAACTTGACAAGAACTTGAGTAAGAACTTGACAAGAACTTGTGTAAGAACTTGACAAGAACTTGAGTAAGAACTTGAGTAAGAACTTAGTAAGAACTTGTGTAAGAACTTGGGTAAGAACTTAGTAAGAACTTGACAAGGACTTGTGTAAGAACTTGAGTAAGAACTTGACAAGAACTTAGCAAGGATTTCTACAAACATACATACTGAACTGGTTGATCAGTTTTTAAAACCAGTTTCGAGTGCTTAGAAGATTTCAGATTATTCTTTATTCTTTCTCTCTCCTGTTTGTTTTCAATGACATCATTTTCTCGAAGGCACTCTTCAAAACTGTCACGGTCCTTTGAATAGAACAATGTTATTGTTTTGAGTTGCTCTCTAAAGTCTTTCAGAACTGCATTGTATTTTTGTGTTAATATCCAAACTGATATTAATGCATGTCGTCCACTGAATGCAAGCTTTGCTAGTGCACTTTTCTTTCTAACAATGTCACGTTCTGCTGCACAGTCATCAATAATAAACAGTGTTGGTGTGTTCTGAAAAAGATCGAAATAATGCTCCAAGCAAACATTTAGACGATCAGAAGGATTTACAATAAATATATTTTGATCAGACCATATGAATTTTCTCTCCTTGTATGTTCTGTTATGCTTTATGGTTGGACAGAATATGACTATGTGTTCAAAGTGATTTATGTAAACAGTCTGTAATAAATCCAAAACATATCTTGTTTTGCCGCAACCTGTTGCCCCACAAATCAAAGAACAGTGTGGATCTTTTGGAAGAAAATCTAGATACTTCATTTTAACACGTTCAATAAACAATATCCTGTAATCTGCTTTCAGAGATGTTTAACTGCGCATCTGACACAACAAACACGTAGATCTTAACTGATTTACTACTACTCCCTACTTCCTTTTCAATTTGTATTGTGATTCCTTCTGATCCGTTTTCAATTCGCCTTCCACTTCCATGCAGTTTGTTGTCGTCAGTTGTTCTGAGATCCAGCCATAACGCATATTTATTTGTCAAGAAATCTTCTACGCCAACACCGTGTAAATGTAGATCTTTAGCCACAAGATCAGATGTTGGGTCTTTCAATCTTCCTCCAGTAAAGTACTTTCTTGCTTCATCATAGTGTTGGTATGGCAGCATGCCAGATGCAAATATTTGGTTTGGCTGCCCTTCAATTGTGCAATATACTCTATTGATTAGTGGATTGTAAAACTTTTCTATTTGCCTTTCATATGGATCTTTTGGTTCCTCAAACAACATAAGTATTCCCTTCATTGACCTAGCTGGTGTATTCAAGTTAATGTTCCAGATTGGATCAGCCTGGCTTTTTGAAAGTGTACTGATTCAACACTCTTCATAATAGATAGGCAGCTT
>NC_090258.1:19594619-19599619 GCF_037325665.1 Littorina saxatilis
TCGAACTCAACATCCAGCGACAGCCATCAGGGTTGTGCAGTGGAACGCAGAAGGCGTCCAGAGAAAGAAACCAGAGCTACAGGCTTTTCTGAGAGACAACAACATCGACATTATCTGCATCCAGGAGACCCACCTGAAAGAAGACCGCAGATTCTTCGTCAGAGGTTATGACACCTTCCGACGGGACCGGCCGACCGGACACAAGGGTGGAGTCCTCACCCTAGTCCGACACAACATCCCGGCAGCTATGACGGCACAGACGGCAGACGGCGACCTTGAGTACATCACCATCAAGACCTTCCTGCAGGGAGAAGAACTCTCCATCACCAACGTCTATAGCCCACCTACCACCAAGCTGGACCTCCACACCATCCAGCTCCCAAACGAGAAACATCTCATCGTTGGCGACTTCAACGGCCACTCCCCAGCATGGGGCTACGACAGTACTGACGCAAGAGGAGAAGACATACAGGACTGGATGACCGACAACCAGCTCATCCTTATCAACCAGCCAGATGACAAGCCATCCTACTACTCCAGAGCTTGGAAAAAAAGCTCAACCCCTGACCTTGCCATAGCCACAGAAGAGGTAGAAAAAAGGACCACCAGAACTGTCAACGACCAACTGGGAGGAAGTGACCACTTACCCATCACCCTCTCCATTGCTGACATGCAGACCATCCTGGAGTACCACAGAAAGAAAGCCAGCTGGAACTTCAAGAAAGCCAAATGGACCAAGTACCAGCTCCACGCAGAAAGCCTTCGCAACACCACCTTCACGGAGGACATCAACCACAACGTAAAAGAGCTGACACAGACCATCCTAGCAGCTGCCAGGAAGTCCATCCCCCGTGGCTTCAGGAAGGACTACAAACCTTACTGGAGTCAAAGGCTGGCCTGCCTGCACCAGCGACTTTCAGAAGCCAGAGAAAGCATGGAGCAGTCCCCATCCGCTGAAACAACGACCATGCACAACCAACTGAAGGAGGATTTCAACAAGACCAAGACACAAGAACTGCAACAAAGCTGGCAGGAAATCACCTCCACCATTGGCCTCGATTCAGACACAGGAAAACTATGGCGTCTCACCAAAATTCTAAACGAAGACAGCATGGCCACGCGGGGACCTACAGTACTAGAAGACAGCGGAACCTTCCACACTGGAAAAAGAGCAGCAAATCTCCTTGCCGACGTCTTTGAGACCGAGAGCACCATCAAAGTCCCACCCCAAAGAAAGAAGGAAGTTGCAGAACAACTTGAAACCAGACTCCGACAGCAGAGAAACGCAGCCCCACCAATGACCTCAGATCTTACCATGGCAGAGCTCGTCGATGCGATCAAAAGACTCAAGTGCAAGAAAGCGCCCGGAAAGGATGGAGTCTGCAACGAGATGATCAAGCACCTCGGGCCTGCTGCCAGAACTAAGCTCCTTGAGCTCCTGAACCAGTCGTGGAGATCCGGCGTCTTCCCCTCAGCATGGAAAGAGGCCATCATCATACCCATCCTGAAGAAGGACAAGAACCGCAAGCAAAAGACAAGCTACAGACCAATCAGTCTACTCAGCTGCCTCGGCAAGACCCTCGAGCGCATGATCAACAAGAGGCTGATGTGGCACCTGGAAACCAACAACCTGATCACCAATGAACAGTCTGCCTTCAGGAAGAACAGGAGTACTGAAGACCAGCTGATCTACCTCACCCAATCAATAGAGAATGCCTTCCAGGAGAAGAAGAAAGTCATTGCCACCTTCATTGACCTCTCCAAGGCCTTCGACAAGGTGTGGAAGGAAGGCCTCCTCCTGAAGCTATTGACGGCAGGAATCGCTGGACGAATGTTCAACTGGATCAAGAGCTTCCTGTGCCACAGAACCGCGAGAGTCAAGCTTGACGGCAACCTGAGCTACGCTGTGAAGATCAGGGAAGGAGTCCCCCAGGGAGGAGTAATATCCCCCACCCTCTTCGTCGTCTTCATCAACGACATCACCAACAGCCTGTCCAGACACATCTCCAAAGCCCTACACGCCGATGACCTTGCGATGTAGAGCGCTGCCGAGTCCACCGCAACCGCCAAAGTCCGGATGCAGGAGGCCCTCAACATCACCTCTAAGTGGGCGACAGACTGGTGTGTCACCGTGAACAGCCTCAAGACCGTAGCCACCTGCTTCTCCCTCTCCAACTCCAAAGAGACCCTCCAACTGACCATCAACAACCAGGCAATACCACAGGAAGACACCCCTACCTACCTAGGTATCAAGCTAGACAAGAAGCTCACCTGGAACCCACACATCAAAGAGGCGGAGAAGAGGGCTACGAGAAGACTCTCCATCATGAAGAAACTGGCTGGCACAAAGTGGGGAGCCAGCAGCAACATCCTCAGACAGGTGTATACGGGACACGTCCGCCCTGTGATGGAGTATGGAGCTGCTGCCTGGGCCACAGCTGCGAAGAGCAACACCAGCCGGCTCAACAAAGTGCAGAACGCAAGCATGCGCATCATCACAGGGGGACTGAAAACTACGCCCATACACGCCCTTGAAGCCACCACCAGACTCCCTTCCCTGGACCACCGACGAGAAGAGAAGGTCATCGTGCAGTACGAGAAGCTGCAACGACTCCCCTCTCACCCAGCACACCAGCACACCCAACAGATGACGAAGAACAGGCTGAAAAGAAGCAGTTTCAACCATCTGGCCAAGCAGCTAGAGAGAACCCAAACCAGCTTCCTACCACGCACCCCTGAAGAACAAGAGCCCCTCCAAGACGCTGAAGAGTGGAACAGCCAGCTCAGCAAGGTGCTCTTTGTTACCGACATGCCAGGAGTGACCAGCAAGAGAGAGCAGCAGGACGCAGTCCTCAAGAACCTCACGCTGGAGATGATGCACCAGGACTACAACGCCTCAGTATGGACTCACATCTACACTGACGGGTCCTCAGATGGTGCCATCAAAAACGGAGGAAGCGGGATCCTGGTACGCTACCCAGACGGACACACCCTTTCAAGATCCCTGCCTGCCGGAGAGCTGTCATCCAACTACCGGGCAGAACTCACCGCTCTCAGAGAAGCAGTTAGCCTGGTCAGCGAACACCCACCCTCTCACGCCGTCTTCCTGACCGATTGCAGATCCGCCGTCCAAAGCCTGCAGTCGCCCAAAGAGCAGCTGGAACGAGACACCCAGCGTCTTCTTTGTACTCTCTCCCAGAGCACAAACGTCGCTGTCCAGTGGATCCCTGCTCACTGTGGCCTCTCAGGGAACGAGGAAGCGGACAGACTGGCCAAGACTGGCAGCCATCTGGAGCAGACAAGACCAACAGTCTCTTACAGTGAAGCCAAAACCCTGGTGAAAAGACACTACCAAACCACCTGGAATGCCCAACACAGCCTGCCATCTGATGATCAGATGCCCAACTTACAGCGCCATCAGCAGACCATCCTCTTCCGCCTACGGACTGGACACTGTCGACTGCGTGCCCACATGCACCGCCTTGGTCTGTCGCACACACCGAACTGCCCGTGCGAAACAGGCCCACAGACCCCGGAGCACATCTTGCAGACCTGCCCGCTCCACCAGGAAGCCAGAACAGATCACTGGCCACAAGGTGCCACACTGCAGGAGCAACTCTGGGGCACCAAAGACTCCCTGATCCTGACCACTAGCTTTATTCAAGCTACAAAACTTGAAGTCTGACCTGAGGCCAAAAATCCTGGAACGCCGAAGAAGAAGAAGAAGAAGTTTACACGTGGCGGCGGCGCGCTCTCGATACAGCCGAATATACGGCATTGGAAATCTGACTAATGTGAGATAATGTACAACGATAGTTCGCTCGATTTGTGAATTCACTTTAACCCACTTTAGCCATTGGAAATCTGACTAATGTGAGATAAAGTACAACGATAGATCGCTCGATTTGTGAATTCATTTGTACCCACTTTAGCCATTGGAAATCTGACTAATTACACATTGTAATTCAATCAAGTTTGCGTTTTAATGAAACAGATCCTGTGATTGGTCAGAACGCCCCATATCGTTGGCCTTCATATTTCCTACTTGTAAAATGACCCTCAAAGCTAACCGAGACTAGTTGAGGTTGTATCAATGCGCCTCGCCAGCAGGTGGTTAATGGCTTTTTTTTTAGCGATTGGTTATCGACAATTAATGACCGGTAATTTTTAATGAGTTGGGGCATTCTGACCAATCACAGGATCTGTTTCATTAAAACGCCAACTTGATTGAATTACAATATGGGATAAAGTACAACGATAGTTAGCTCGATTTGTGAATTCACTTGAGCACTGTCATTTTAGCTATTTTCTATTTGCCATTCTTCTTCCTCTTTGTGTGACGCTGTGAATTGTTTCTTAGGTGACTTGACAGACTTGCTGCACATCTTTCGCCACTAATGCAACAAGAACATCACCTTCACGTTTGTGTGCCACTCTCATTTTGGAGAGCCTAAAGCGTCCTCGCTAGCGCTAGCCCCTGGCCAGCTCCATGATATTTAGGAATGGGATGTCTTCGACATAAAACACGAGCTTTCTTTGACGTGTTCCGTGACGTTATTGTAGGTTTGACGTCATAATGACACAGGAGCGAAAAAAAAAGAGGAACACGAGGGCAAGCACACTCATTTTTTTCGAGATGATGAAATAAGGGGGAGGTAAGGCCCGGAAGATAAGAGTTATGGAACTTGTTCGCAATCGCCACTACGCTGTGCATTGATCGGTGTCGGATCATTTTAAGTAGTGTTTTTTCACGGATGTTTTTTGAGAAATCTGCTTTTTCTTTGCAAATGTCAGAACTGAACTGAGTTTTGAATGTCAAGGCACTGTGGTTATCAATTTCAACACCAAGCCGGCTTGAATTAAAAACAAGAACGCTGATGCTTGATTAACCATTCAGTCAACCGATTGCACTGAAATACGTTCTCTCTAACTTGTTGTATTTGACAGGGCGGAGAGAGAGAGAGAAAGAGACAGAGGGGAGACACACACAGAAACGCAGA
>NC_090258.1:19602119-19689099 GCF_037325665.1 Littorina saxatilis
CAAAACACAAACTGTGGATATATGTTTCATTTTAATTTAAATCTTCATCTTATCACAATAAACATTGAAAATAATAATAATAATAATACTATGGTTACATACAACGAGCAAAAATCTAATTATTATAGTGAGCAAGACGGTGTTCTGATTAAGATTATGTCTTGGAATTTAAAGGGATATAAAGAAGAAATAGATGGTTATACCATAAATAAATTTACTGAAGAAAAAGTAACTCAACATTTAATTGAACATGATATAATATTTGTACAAGAAACGCATTTAGATGAAGATAGCAAAAAAGATATATACCTATCTGGTTTCTTAAAAAAGTGTCACTTCATTAGAAGGAAAAGAAATAATGCTGTAAGCGCTTCTGGTGGAATTAGCGTTTTCATAAAAGATTACATAAAACATAAAATAAAGATTTTACCTAGAAGTGATAGTAACATTATATGGCTTCATGTAAAGAATGAATTTATGGGACAAGACGTATTCATTGGATGTATTTATATTCCCCCAGAACACTCATCTTTTGGTAAAGACTTCACCAATGACATATGGCATCAACTGGAAAGTGACATTGAAGAATTATCTACAAAAGGTTCCATCATATTATGTGGAGACATGAATTCAAGAACTGGAGAAATATGTGATTTCATACAATGTGATAGTGACAACAACAGATACCCTTTACCAGATAATTATTGTTTTGACAATTTCCGTAATCGCCAATCATATGACAAAGTGATTCTAAAGCAAGGAAGACGGTTAGTAAATGCATGCATAAACAACAATCTTTATATTTTGAATGGAAGGACATTAGGCGATGTACATGGTAATTATACCTGCTTTACATACAACGGTTGTAGTACAGTTGATTATATCATATGTTCAAAGGTCTTATTTAAACATGTCATATATATGAAGGTCAATAAGCTAACAGTTTACTCAGACCATTGTTCAATAGAAATGAAAATTAGTCTTCCAATCAAACTAAATGAAAACAAAGATACAGAGCAAATCAGACAAAGATATAATAAATATTCAACTAAAACGAAATTAATTGAGCAAATACATAAATGGGACCAGAATTCTCACGAAAAGCTTCAATTAGTTTTGAATACTCAAAACATAAAGGCTCTTCTATTGGAAATAGGTGATGACATTGAAAAAACAAACCAAGTAATTGAAATATCCAATAAATCAAAGTGTATCAATAACATCACAAACAAATTGTCTCTGACATTAACTACTGCAGCAAAACAAGCATTAGGTACAAAAACTAAAACTAATAGAATAAGAAAAAAGAAGAAGCTGAAGAAATGGTTCGACAATGATTGCTTCTCATTAAGAAAAGAAATGAAATCACTATTAAATTCGTTGAATAGACATCCTTATAATAAAAATATTTGTCAAAAATATTATGCAACAAGAAAGAAATACAAATCAACCTTAAAGAAAAAAAAGCGACTCTACAGAAACCAGCTAGTAAGTAAACTAAATGAAGACTTTGATAAAGATCCAAACTCGGTATGGAAAACGTTAAAGGAATTAAAAACAATTGGAGAAGTAAAGGCAAACAATGTTGCTAAAATTAATCCTATGAAATGGATAAATCATTTGAAAACCCTTATAGGGACAGAAACTAAAGTTGCAGAAGTAAGACGGCAAGAAATTATCTCAGAATTGAATAAAATTCCTGAAAAACATTCGATACCTACCTTAGATAAGGATATAACAGAAGAAGAAATTAGAAATGCATGCAAATCATTGAAAAATAAAAAGTCACCAGGAAAAGATAAAATAATCAATGAACTTATCAAATCAAGTTTAAATTGCACTATTCAAATACTTGTAAAAATATTCAATTTGATCTTTTCAACTGGTTTATATCCAGAAGAATGGAAAAATGGCATCAGCATTCCAATTCATAAAAAAGGGGATCCATTTAATCCAAGTAACTATCGAGGAATAACTCTCACTAATAACCTCGGAAAATTGTTTTGTAAAATCATTAATTCAAGAATATCTTCGTTTTTAGAAAAAAATGACATCTTATTAAGAGAACAAGCAGGATTTCGTAAAAACTATAGAACCACAGACCAAATTTTCATTCTAAAAAACATTGTTGATGATATCATAAAAACTAAAAACGGTAGACTTTATGGTTGCTTTGTAGATTTCCAAAAAGCGTTTGACAACGTCTGGCACGATGCACTTTTGCTCAAATTATACAAGAATGGCATTAAGGGAAAATGTTACCAAATAATCAAAAATATGTACAATAATTCAAAAATATGTACACGAATTCAAGGAGAATATTCAAAAGAAATTGTTATCAAAAAAGGAGTTCATCAAGGAAATACGCTAAGTCCTACTCTTTTCAATATTTTCATCAATGATATTACTAATGGACTACCAGATAAGGACTCTCCTTTCATTCATGAAAATACATCTGATAGATTATCATGTCTTTTATATGCAGATGATTTAGTTCTTTTATCGAAAACCAAGAAAGGACTACAAAACAAACTAGATTTCTTATACAACTACTGCCAACAATGGGGACTAATAATTAACACGGAAAAAACTAAGATTATACCTTTTTGTCGTACAGAAACCAAGATAAGTAATACATTCAAATGTGGTGAGGACATAATACAAGTAACAGATCAATATAAATATCTGGGCGTAATATTTCATAAAAATGGTAATTTTGATTTAACGCAAGATCATTTGAATAAGCAAGGTAACAAAGCAGCGTATTATCTTCGTAAAGCATTTATAAATGAAAATGTTCAGACAGAAACTATACTACATCTATTTGACATGTTAGTACATCCAATTTTAACATATGGAGCTGAGGTTTGGTTTCCATATAATTTTACTAACAAGAAAGATATCTCAAATCTTCATTCAGTTTTTGAGAATTGCTTATCAAATAAATGTCCAAGTGAATCTACACATATAAAATTTTGTAGATTTATTTTAGGAGTACACAAGAAAGCAATGTGGCTTCCAGTTTTAGGAGAGTTGGGAAGATTTCCACTAAGTATAAAGATGATATCACAAGTCATAGGATTTTGGGGACATATCTTAGATTCAAATCAACAGTCTTTATTACATCATTTATACAGTTTGATGATATCTAGCTCTAAAACAAGTCCATGGTTGCAATTTATTAAACAATTATTATCACTTGTAGGATTTGAGCATGTTTGGAAAAACCAATTTACATTTAATGCTAATAAATTACAATTTGCTATACAACAAAAAATTATGAATGAATACGTTTTATTTTGGAAAAACAAAAAATCTGAAAAATGTTCAAGACTTGAGTTTTATTCACTAATTACAGAACGATACACAATACAAGCCTATTTAATTTATATTTCAAATATAAATCATAGAAAAGCTCTAGCAAAATTAAGAACAAGCACACATTCTTTAAAAATTGAGACTGGGCGTCATAGAGGAATATTGCGAGAGAATCGCCTCTGTAATACATGTAATGTAATTGAAGATGAGCTACATTTTCTAGACAATTGCAAGAAATTTAACAATATTAGAAAAAAGTTAGTAGAAGAAGAAGTATCAAACTGTGACTTAAGGAAACCAAGCGATCTGTTATTTAAAAAAGACGAAAAAATTCAAAAATTGCTTGGAGCCTTTGTTTTTAATTGTTTCAATATTGAATGAAATAATTTGTACATTATTTATCCATTCAGTTATTGTACAACTTGTGTCAATATCCTTAAGGGTTGATGACAATAAATTCTATTCTATTCTATTCTATTCTATTCTATTCACACACGCACGCAGACACACACACACACACACTGAATCTTGTTCTCTCACCAGAGAAAAAATGTCATGTTATGCAGATAGCATGGCTTGTTAAAACATGATTGTGCTGCTTGCTAGTGGCAGTGTTTGGGTGTAAACTGTAATAGTTTTATTGAAGGCATGTAAAGTTCTACATTGCAAATATGCCCATTCCCTGTGTTGATGTGCTGTACATGTCTTTCTGGGCTAGTCAGTGATTAGACTAGAAGTAGAACCCCTGAGAAAGGATCACAGTTTGAATAATATACAACTAAGCACAATAACAAGACACACACACACACACACACACACATACACACACATACACATACACACACACACACGCGCGCGCGCGCACACACACACACACACACACACACACACACACACACACACACACAAGACACACACGCATACTCGCGCCGCTCTGCCTCATTTTAATTCTTATTCTTATTTCAAATTGCTAAAAACATTGCCGTTATTTTGGAAGAACCTTTTCACGTTTGGAGAAATGTGTCACAAAGGACTGACTTTAAAATCGTCGAAACTGTCATGGCCAATTTTCAAAATGTGCCTAAAAAGATAGATTCCTAGCTGTTTAACCATTCTGACGCGAAGGGTGACTTTCACAAATGTCCAGAAAGTTTCTATGAAGGGTACATGCGTTCGGTATCCGTTGATTTCAAGTTCTTGGTTTGATAATGCTCAGGAACATGTGAAGGATATTCTCCTTGTAAGGCCTGGCGCTCACCTATGTAACTTCAGCAGGACAGCACACGCACTGCAGATTATAGAGGTGTTTTTTTTTCCCCAGCCCGCTACACGTTGCGTGAAAAGAAAACAGGTCAAGTACTCGTCATAACCCCTATCGCAGCATGCAGCGCCGCTGACTCTGCGAAGGTATAATTTTCCCTTAACCAGATCACGCGGCTGTTGTCAGTTGTCTCCACTGGCAAAAAAAAAACCACAAACAATAACTCATGACTCAGCCTTAATACAGCAATAACTTCATTACCTATGTCATGGCGAATTGTTTTTCAAAAGACCATTTGGACCGGGTTTTGGTTGTTGTTTTCTTCTTTTGAGTGACGATTATGGAATGAATAACAAGAGCAATAACACACAAACAAAATGTCAAAAACGGAAGGGACTAATTAGACATCGACGAAAAATCATAGAAACTTTCTCCTCGTATGTAAAAGTTGCCACGTTGTGCATATTATGATTTTTCGTCGATTTTTAATTAGTCCCTTCCGTTTTTGTCACGTCGATTTTGGGGTACCCTTATTTTTATGAGTTAAAGAAATCTTGACTCTGTAGAGAGGTGTGCCACATAGTCAAGTGGACGGTCTTAAATGGCATAGCACGTTTGACTGAAAGGACACAGGAAATATTGCTTGAATAGGGGTGCGAAATTTGTCACAAAGAGTTCGGTAACAATGTGCCAGTAACAAGCACAAATGGTATCGAAGTGCCACAGACGTTATAAACCAGTGCCACGTGTCAGTGACGCACTCTGTGCACAACAGAATGGTGACAAATTAACACAAAAAGACATGGTTGGACTTCTTCATTGAAAAGCTAAGAAATTTCAACAAAAGAAATTGAATCAACAAATCTGTTCATCGCCAAAATCAGTTTCTGTACCCAAAACGTCACTGACGTGGAACCATTTTGGGGGAGAAATGTGTTGAATATATATATATCTCAAAAACAATTATCATTTGATATTTCCAAAACAAATTCTTAACATGACTCTCCACGGAGCGTCCCCAAATCGGCTCAAAAACAAAATGGCGACATGCAAGGGGAGTGAATAAGAGACAAGAAATGTATGGTATGAGTAACTTTAAACATCCGTCTTGTGGCATGTGCAAGGTGAATATGGCGTAAATCCCATTTTGAAATTCAGGCTTAGGTGAGCATTTTTTTTAGAATTGCCCCATTCCTTTTTACCACCAAAACAAATTGCGGAACTCTTATCTTTCGCATCATCAAATTACTTTATTCATAACTTCAGTTCACCGTAGTTTTTATTGTACTTGAACATTGCATGTTGCAATTCATGAATACAAAATTGTAGTCGGCTTTTAGGATAAGGGGAGTAAATCTTGTCTTACGAACAAAGTGATTAAAAAAGAAGAGTTGTTTCCCCTGTTCCACACATTGATTAATGCATGTGCTGATGACGATGTAGTTCATGATGCAAGCCGATCAGCAAGCCCTCAAGATCATGTTTACGTTGCTTGTAATGCTAGACAGCTGTAGCACATTACTTTTCTTTGGTCGTTTCTTTGGTCGTTTCTTTGGTCGTTTCTTTGGTCGTGAGCTTGATTGTTTGTGTGTTTATCATTATGTGTTTTTGATGGCAAGGAGGTGAATACAAGGTGTAATGAATCGTGTGAGCTGCATGGGTTTAATTTTTAACTTTTTTTTCTCCTGGAAGATTAAATAACATGTGGAAAAATACTAATCCGACTTTTTACCAGGAGTACGTCTCGTACGTAGGAAGAAAATCCTGGAAGCTTCGACGCAATCCTCTGGGTCATTGCAAAACGATCAAGGGTTTTAACAACAACAACAATTGTTATTGTCCTTTACCTTGTCTGCTCCATGTTTTGTTGTGTGAACAATGTTGATACTGTATGTGTTATGTTTCACGTGTGTTGAGTTATTGTAAATGTTGAACAAAGTATCAATATAATTAAAGGCCCGACAATGTGTTAGGGAAACATTAAACCAACATTGGTTTGGTAGCTTAGTTACGTGTCTCCTGTTACCTCCTTGTTTATGTGTGCATTTGCTCATGTGTATGTGCTTTCACTTTTTACGTCCGTTAATGTGAATGCTTTTGCACGTGTGTGTGTGTGTGTGTATGTGTGTGTGTGTGTGTGTGTGTGTGTGTGCCACGGTGTGTGTGTGTGTGTGTGTGTGTGTGCAGTGTGTGTGTGTGTGCGTGTGTGCGTGCGTGAGTGTGTGTGACTGCTTGTTTGTGTGTTTGTAAGTGTCTGTGTTTGTGTTTGCCTGCTTGTGTTCCCGCCTACTCATGCAATGTGTCTGTGTGCCTGCCTGCTTGTGCATTTGAGTGTTCATGCTTTTGCATTTGTGAGTGTGTGTGTGTCCATACGTACATGCATGCGTGCGTGACTGCTTGTTTGTGTGTGTGTGTGTGTTTGTAAGTCAGTGTGTGACTGCTTGTGTGTTTGTAAGTGTCTGTGTTTGCCTGCTTGTGTCGATGTGCGTGTGCGTGACTGCTTGTGCATTTGTGTGTGTTCATGCTTTTACATTTTTAAGTGTGTGTGTGTGTGTGTCCATACGTGCATGCATGCGTGCGTGCGTGACTGCTTGTGTGTGTGTGTGTGTGTGACTGCTTGTGTGTTTGTAAGTGTCGGTGTGTCACTGCTTGTGTGTTTGCAATTGTGTGTGTGTTTGCCTGCTTGTGTCGGTGTGCGTGTGCCTGACTGCTTGTGCATTTGTGTGTGTTCATGCTTTTGCATTTGTGAGTGTGTGTGTGTGTCCATACGTGTATGTATGCGTGCGCGTGTGTGTGTGCCCATGCGTGTGTGTGTGTCTGTCCGGCTGTGCATTCAAGTGTGTAATAATGTTCTCCAGAAAATATTCTGAACTTGGCTGATTGCACAGGATGCAAGGACATATCAATACAATACAGTGTTCTAAATGATCGAACGTGTAGCAAAGACCTGTACGTGTACGTGTAGATATTGCGTCACCCGTGACTCACTTTTTTCTCCAATGTTCCAAATGCATACGTTGTTTTGCTCCCACCAAGACTACATATCTTGGCAAACGCATGACGTAAAACTAGATTTGATGACGTTACCCGTACACGTCCTGAAAAGTGCTGATCTAGATCTTACTAATACCACAGGATGGGTGTACGTGTGGGAACCGCTCTGGCTTACTGAATGTGTCGATCTTACTTAGTACATGTTTCATGTATAAAAAAGAAAATGGAAAAACAAAAAGACAAACAAAAAAGCACCAGTGACATGTTCTTTTATTTTGGAAATTAAACATCAAACACCAAGAAATCCATCAGTGACTTCTTCAGTGAGCATCATTATTTTTCATCACACAGTCATTCACCCAGGCACACCCAGGCACACACACATGTGCACGTCAAATCTAATCATAACCTGAACAATATATGCCATTTTTATGGTCGCTGAAATTCACTTCAACAACACAAAGATACACAATCATGTGGTTTATGATTTATGTTTAAGACATTCCGTAAGCTCACAATTATGGTTTTATATCCATCTGTCTTTCTTGGTATTTCGCAGTGCAAGCCTCTCTGTCTGACTTCACCCCTAGCCCCCCCCCCCCCCCCCCTCCCCCAGCCCCTCTTTTTTATATTTAGTCAAGTTTTGACTAAATATTTTAACATCGAGGGGGAATCGAAACGAGGGTCGTGGTGTATGTGCGTGCGTGTGTGTGTGTGTGTGTGTGTGCGTGCGTGTGTGTGTGTGTGTAGAGCGATTCAGACTAAACTACTGGACCGATCTTTATGAAATTTGACATGAGAGTTCCTGGGTATGAAATCCCCGAACGTTTTTTTTTCATTTTTTTGATAAATGTCTTTCATGACGTCATATCCGGCTTTTCGTGAAAGTTGAGGCGGCACTGTCACGCCCTCATTTTTCAACCAAATTGGTTGAAATTTTGGTCAAGTAATCTTCGACGAAGCCCGGGGTTCGGTATTGCATTTCAGCTTGGTGGCTTAAAAATTAATTAATGACTTTGGTCATTAAAAATCTGAAAATTTTTAAAAAAAATAAAAATTTATAAAACGATCCAAATTTACGTTTATCTTATTCTCCATCATTTGCTGATTCCAAAAACATATAAATATGTTATATTCGGATTAAAAACAAGCTCTGAAAATTAAATATATAAAAATTATTATCAAATTTTTTTTTTCGAAATCAATTTAAAAACACTTTCATCTTATTCCTTGTCGGTTCCTGATTCCAAAAATATATAGATATGATATGTTTGGATTAAAAACACGCTCAGAAAGTTAAAACGAAGAGAGGTACAGAAAAGCGTGCTATCCTTCTTAGCGCAACGAACACCCCGCTCTTCTTGTCAATTCCACGGGCACTGCCTTTGCCACGGGCGGTGGAGTGACGATGCTACGAGTATACGGTCTTGCTGCGTTGCGTTGCGTTCAGTTTCATTCTGTGAGTTCGACAGCTACTTGACTAAATATTGTATTTTCGCCTTACGCGACTTGTTTTTTTATTCCTCTACAAACATTGTATCACTACACCTCATATTCTCTTTTTAAACTTCCGACATTAAAAGTGTGATCTTTTACTGAGAACTTAAATTAAACATTTCTGACTGACATAAATGAACACTGATCTAAATTTAGTCTTATAAAGGCACTACAAGAACAAATGACCCCAAAAACGTGTTGTTGTTTTTCTTCAATCCACCAGTCTACATAAGCACTGTTAGTTTTTTTGGTTTTTTTAAACCCACTACATTCCACTTATAAACATTTTCGAAGGATAAACAAGTGCAGCCGAACATAAAGACCCATGACTTAAACCCACACAAACTTACTGTAAATAAAAGAATGGCTTCAAACCTTTCCTTCCCAGAAAAAAAAAAATATAATACAACACAAAACCCATAAAACGAGCCAAGTGCTTTTGCAGTATTCATAACATAGTTCCATTGGCTGACAATGACAAAGCACCTGTTTACTTTAAAAAGAATTCAATGAGAACCAAAATAGCTCCATTTTTGTTGGGAAAAAAAATTCTCTGCTAAAAATAGCACTCAAGTGTTTTCCTCTGAATATTATTTATGCTCATTATCAGTGCACTTCTTTAAGGAGTGGTAATTGTGTAATGAATGCCGAATTTCTATTTTCGTTCCATTCAGAACTCTGCGCTCTAACACACGGAAAATTGACACTAAATATCTATGCTCCCTATCAGTGCACTTCTTTAAGGAGTGGTAATTGTGTAATGAATGCCAAGTTTCTATTTTCGTTCTATTCAGAACTCTGCGTTCTAACACACGGAAAATTGACACTAAATATCTATGCTCATGCAGTGTGTGCATGTGTATATGTTACAGTTAATCTGTGAAACCAGGGAATACGTGTATTAACTAGGTAATACATGAATTAACTGACGGAAAAAACCAGTTAATTCATACATAGTTTAGTTAATACACATATTCCCTGGTTTCACAGATTAACTGTAACATATATATATATATATGCACACGGATGTTCAAGCATGTGTCAAATAGGGCAGACGTGGAATACTGAAATCTCTATCTTTGCTGATATATTTCAAACAGCGAACAAAACTGTGCGTAATATATCAACTACTTTTTAATGCTGATTTTGACTACATGTATTTAAGAGCAGAAAAAAATTCAACTAGGGCTTTAAACATTTACAGAAAAATGTATGGCTGAATACTGTTTAAAGGCATCATTGATGCTACTTTTGAAGTGTTTATCACTGACATTTTTTTTTATCCACTAAACCCTCATATCTGCTAAACTCCAGCCATTAAGGCTAAATGCGGTAAAAAAAAAATTTAAAAAAAAAATCCATAACAAGAGACAGGCAGGAAAAGAATTAAAACTTTCTTTTTTTTAATTTAAATAAAAAGTCATAAGACCAGTCTGCTTTGACACAGAAATGAACTGGTTGACGGACACACTGTGAGAACCACCATATGAAGAAGTCTAATGCTACGTACTTTACAGGGCCACAACGCAAACTTAATATTACTGAACATTAACTTTTATCGTCAAACTTTCAGGAAAAAAAAAGGTTTACTTTTTTCCCCTTCATTCCATCAGACTTTCATCCCTGTGTAAAACTTGGACAGTAGACAGTAACAAGCAAGATGAGCTTAGATGGCCTACAAAAAGTTTAAACAGCTGCAATCACAAAAGAAAAAATTAAGAAATGCTGATTCTCTGTACAACTTAATAACAATTTAACTTAAAACACACACACACATACACACACACACACACTTACTGAAATTACTCAAACACACACTTACTCAAACAAACACTTAATCAAAACACACACGCTTATATTATCTATATATTTAAAAAACACACACACACACACACACACACACACACACACACACACACACGCGCGCGCGCACGCACAACCACATCCCCACTCCAAAACACAAAATTTAAACTTCAGATGCACATATCCACTTTTAATTTTATCACATTACCCTTGACAACAAAAAACAAACCTTATCTCTAAAAGTTGCCCTATGAACTCTGAATGAGCAATAAACAGTTAAAACTTAAACTGCCATTCACTCATAAATGTAGTTTATCACTCTGACTCGGAACAAAACAAAATCATTAGTACATGCATCAGGTGCTCACATCCATGAGAGGTGGCATAGGACAAATGTCCTGGACAATGCAAAAGTGATAGGACATTTGTCCTGAACAAAAATAAATCAATAGGTCATTTTTTTAGCAACAAAACGTAAATTTAATTAAACTTGACTAGTTTCTTGTCACAAAGGTAACAGAACAAATAGGCAACTGTCAACCGGCTTGGAGCAATCAGAATTGCGACCCTTGCAAGCTCTTTTCTATAACAAGAAGAGCAAACGCTCGATCGAGTCACTTTCGCAGTTCTGAATATTATATGAGGCATCAGATGGACAGGAAGAAATTGCTATTCACAACACAATGAGTCACGTTCACATAAAATTTGAGCCCGGTCACTTTTATAGTTTCCGAGAAAAGCCCAACGTTAAGTTGTGTGTTGCCGAACAGAAAAGGCTAGTTATCTCCCTTGTTTTTCTGATAACGTTCGTAAAAGGCTACAGATGTAAATACTTTGATGTAAAGAATAATCCTACAAAGTTTCAATCACATCCGATGAACTTTGTCAAAGATATAAAATGTCTAATTTTTCCTTTGACGCTGACCTGTGACCTTGAAAAAGGTCAAAGGTCAACGAAACCATCGTTAAAGTGTAGAGGTCATTGGAGGTCACGACTAAACAAAATATGAGCCCGATCGCTTTGATAGTTTCCGAGAAAAGTCCAACGTTAAGGTGGTGTCTACGGCCGGCCGGCCGGCCGGCCGGCCGGCCGGACAGACTAACACTGACCGATTACATAGAGTCACTTTTTCTCAAGTGACTCAAAAAGCACATAAAGTCTCCTCAAGTTTCGTCTGCTTGGAGAGACACATCGCTTCGCTAAACATCGATGAAATAGCAAATCAAACTACTGTAAATTGGAAAGTACTGACAATGTCCGGATCAAATGACAGCATAATCGGACAATGACCACTTTGTGACAAAAACAACAAGACATCATATATGTCACGTTTGTCCTAGGACAATTCTGGATTGTCCTGGATACTCGTTTGTCCTGTGACATATATATGTCCTCTTGCATGAAAAATGTATTTGACATTTGGAACAAATATTCGTGTATGTCCGATGTCTGACGTGGATGTGAGCCCCTGATACATATATCACTATGACTCAGAAAAAAACACCCACAAACATATTCAAGCTTCACACCCAGTCACACTGATAGCAACATCTTCAGACATCAAAAAAAAAAATGGCACTGTAAATTGCGTTAATTAATGCACAATACAGACTCTGGCACATAAGAAATCAAACACTTCATTAAATGAACAACCCCAGTGAACATGGCTTTTAAAAGACATTCCTTCTAAATGCAGCAAGCATGCAAAACCAAAACATTCTTGAATTTCTGGACTGACACAAACGAGGAATAACATGATTTTCACAGAAAATCGAAGCTCCATTGAAACATCGCTTAAATCAAAGTTTGAGCAACTATTCACTTATAATAATAGTTTAGGCCAAAAAGAAAAATATGTCTGTTTCCGGTAACCTGACCGACCCTATTTTTAAGCGCCGACCCTAAAGTGGTTTTTTCGCTTTTCGCACACAAAAAAAATAAAATAAAATAAAAAATGAAGTCAAGTATACTTTATTTAGTTTCAATATATCTAGGTCAAAAACATGTGCTAAATAATTGTAAGTAAACTAAGAAAGCGTTTAAAAAAACAAAAAAAACGTAAAAAGACGTTAACAAAACGCAAGAAAAAGTTTTAAAAAAACGACCGATTGACCCTATTTTTTTCGGCGATGTTACCGGAAACAGACATATTTTTCTTTTTGGCCTTATGCAAGTACATGTAATTGAGTGCCCGAAATACACGACTGGTTTAACAGTTGCACACAAAAATAACAATCAGACAAACAGTTCTTGCACTAAAATGCAAAAATCGGTTTTAAGAAAAACATAAGTATACGTATATAAGTTATAACCAAACATTCTTTTTGGCCGTATCTCATGCTATATACTCACTTCTTACAAAGGGAAAATTAATTTCAAATATGTTCTGAACAATCAGAACATAACAACTTAAACATATTGGCCTGTCAATCACTACCAAAGCGTCAATCCTGTTCAGTGTAACTGTCCACACACACACAATATATATCTCAAATGAGATCTGAAAATGATGACATGACATGTATCTGCTTGAGTTTAACCCGCGTGTGTGTAAACAGAAATCACAAAATGAAATATATCTGTAGTCAGTTCATTTGCTCTGAGTCAGGGGGAGTAAGGTGAATGTCAAACACAGCTATTCAAACAGCAGTTCGTTCACTCGATCTTTGTTAATCCCCCAAGGTCGAGCCCTTCAATATCAAACGATATCTTCCAAATCTTCGTCAAGTTTGGGCATGGCTATATAATTATCTAGAGACTGCAGTGGCAAAGTATGAAATCAACGGCATAACTGCAACGCAGCATCCTGTCATTATTCACTTAAATAATATGTCCGTATTACGTATCTTTCTTTCTTTATTTGGTGTTTAACGTCGTTTTCAACCGTTCAAGGTTATATCGCGACAGGGAAAGGGGGGAGATGGGATAGAGCCACTTGTTAAATGTTTCTTGTTCACAAAAGCACTAATCAAAAAATTGCTCCAAGGGCTTGCAACGTAGTACAATATATGACCTTACTGGGAGAATGCAAGTTTCCAGTACAAAGGACTTAACATTTCTTACATGTATACTGCTTGACTAAAGTAAAATCTTTGCAAACATTGACTATATTCTATACAAGAAACATTTAACAAGGGTAAAAGGAGAAACAGAATCCGTTAGTCGCCTCTTACGACATGCTGGGGAGCATCGGGTAAATTCTTCCCCCTAATGTACCGTGCTAATTTAAAAAAAATAACAACAACAGCAAATGTCAACCCGTTGGTCCAAAATTAATGTGGTGGGTGGGCGTTTACAAGGTACAGTACCCTATACACAGTTTTTGACCCAAAGTAGGGGGTGAGCGTTTGCTCGAAACTGGGCGCTTACAAGGTAGTTTACGATACTATTTACTAGTAGACTGCTTCTCAATAACTATCAGTTCTTAGCCACATGGTAATATATTATAATTTATATTTTACCGCCTTTTCAACCTGCACTCATAACATGATTATCCCATTGTTGGTCAAATACAATGCCAAATCATCAACAAGAAGAGCAAACGCTCGATCGAGTCACTTTCGCAGTTCTGAATATTATATGAGGCATCAGATGGACAGGAAGAAATTGCTATTCACAACACAATGAGTCACGTTCACATAAAATTTGAGCCCGGTCACTTTTATAGTTTCCGAGAAAAGCCCAACGTTAAGTTGTGTGTTGCCGAACAGAAAAGGCTAGTTATCTCCCTTGTTTTTCTGATAACGTTCGTAAAAGGCTACAGATGTAAATACTTTGATGTAAAGAATAATCCTACAAAGTTTCAATCACATCCGATGAACTTTGTCAAAGATATAAAATGTCTAATTTTTCCTTTGACGCTGACCTGTGACCTTGAAAAAGGTCAAAGGTCAACGAAACCATCGTTAAAGTGTAGAGGTCATTGGAGGTCACGACTAAACAAAATATGAGCCCGATCGCTTTGATAGTTTCCGAGAAAAGTCCAACGTTAAGGTGGTGTCTACGGACGGCCGGCCGGACGGCCGGCCGGACAGACTAACACTGACCGATTACATAGAGTCACTTTTTCTCAAGTGACTCAAAAATGACACGCAGAAACAGGCAGGAGGAAAATGGCAAGTAATCAAAAAAAAAGAATTTTTTAAAAAACTCGGCAAGGGAAAACTTCTTGGTTACTAATCAGGTTACTTAAAATGCAACTGACAAAAAATATATCAAAGGTATGAAAAGTAAGAATGACAGACTCAAAACTTCACAGAACAAGACTCTTCGACTGGTTGGTTATACTTCATTCAACTTTTCTCCATGCAACTCAATTAGCTGAATGCAGCACATCACATCATTGGCATTGCAAAACTCAGGTCACACAACCTCTCATCCTGTGATGATAATACTAATACTAATCACTCATCTTCACAATACAAAGTTCCAGAATCCAGAAGATGGCACTTGATAAAAACATGGAACAATTGACATCGTCAACATCATCAATGGTTGCGTACAACATGTACAAGTACAACTCCGGAACCAGTGAGGATCAACAAACAGAGAAAACACGAGACTGCACAAATACTTGAACACCTGAATGTACAACAGCAGAGATAATTATCAATCAGCAGACTGCTAGTTTTTTCAAATCCCTACATCATTATTAGTATACAAAGGAACCCCCATTTTAAGACTCCCCGTTTTAAGACTCCCCATTTTAAGACTCCCCATTTTAAGACTCCCCGTTTTAAGACTCCCCGTTTAAAGACTTCCCCCATTATAACTTAAGACCTTGTTTCCCAAGATTTTCTCTTCATAGTCTGTATATATAATATATTATTACCCAATATTGACGGACTTTGTGATGATATCTTCTGCTATGGTCTGTTGAGACAGTGATATCACTGTCGAAACAGACCAATAGCAGAAGATATCATCACACAGTCAGTCAATGTTAGATATATATTGCTAATTCTCTGGACATTTTGTATTTACTGTAAAGAAATTACAAAAGTATTTGTCTCAGTTTGTCAATTTCAACCAATCCGACCTACGGCTGCGTTTGTGCGGCACCCAGCTTCGCTTCTGGCACCTCAGCCAGGCACGTCAACAGTGCGCAGATTTTTACCTCAATCTAACTCAGTAGCTGAGTAATATATATTATGTCTATGTGGTGAATACATTATACAGTGTGTCAAGGGCTACACCGCTCACAATTCACCCAGAACACTACTGTGAACAATACACAAATATTTGACCTAGCTGCTGAACGGTATAACATCTGTGTGGTGATTAAATCGCACCAACTGCCCTACTGCTCTCAAGAAGATTTCAGCAAATATACTCTTGTGGACAGTGCACAGATAATTACTCAGTCCAGCTGCCTGCAGTCCACATGATAATGTCTGTGTGGTGATTGAAACTAAGCTGCGCTGCTCTCGAGAATAATTCAACAAATTCACAGTATTTGTTGGACAAATCTAATTACACGTTCACCGCTTGATGGACAAATCTAATTACCAATTGTACGTTCATCGCTTAGTCAGTGGCACTGAAAGATATGTCGGGAAAAGTCAGGAAGCTCTCACAGAGAGTAGAAATAGTCCTGGCAGAGTTGAACACCATCTCACTCACATATCACTCGTGAAAATGCACTGCTGTTTTTCCATCAATTCCATGTTCACAGGGATGTTCACATTTCTAGTAAGGCCAACAAAAAAAAATAGTCTGTTTACGGTATCCCGACCGACCCTATTTTTTCGCGCGACCCTAGACTTTTTTGGGCCATTTGGAGAAAAAAATAAAAAATAAAATAAATAAATAAAAAAAGTCTTTTTTGGGGGGCAAAATAACTTAAAAATATGTGTTTAGGGAGAAAAAAAACAAATCCCGACCTACCGACCCTATTTTTTTTGCCTATGTTACCGTAAACAGACTTTTTTGGGGGGGGGCCTAACATGTCTTCAGTTGTCAAAGTTCTGCACCAAGAATGGCAACACCAAGGGTAACAACAGACACCAGTGTGTGTGCAGGGTTAAAGACTGCATTACAGTGGAACCCCCCTTTTAAGACCTCCAAAAATCTGACAAATCGAGTCTTAAAAAGGAGGGAGTCTTAAAATGGAGGTAAATTTACAGAGGTCATGAACAAAAAATCTAAAAAATCAAGGTCTTGAAAAGGGAGAAGTCTTAAATTGGGGGGTCTTAAAACGGGGGTTCCACTGTATACGCTTTTTTAACTAAGCTGAATAAAGCCCTGCTGTCTTGTTAAGTCTGTTTTGTGCACTCCTGAAATTAAGACAATCGTTGAATGAGAATCACCGCTAACAATCATCGCTGGCACTGTGGAAGAGTATAACCTTAATATAGCTGTTGAACTGAAAACTGCAGACTTTGTGACACACACAAATGAACCAAAGAGGAACGCCAAACACCACTAAATGCAACAGGGTTTGAACTGTGAGAGAAGGCAGTAATCCAAGATGAACACTTGCAGAACACATTCAGTTGTAATCTTACGCAACTGAATTTTGTTTAATTTAGTTTTTCTCAGCACCATCTCCCAACAAAAACTGGACAAAATTGTTACCATTCATCATCTCCATGTTCATGCACTCGAAAGTTTTTACAAAGTGTCACTGACAAAGTATGTTCTTTCAGTTTGATAGTGATACTTTCAGAGGGAGTAAACAACCTATCAGTATCAGAATCACTGACCTAGCACAGCTATGCTTCTGTTTAGCGCAGTTCAAGTGTTCTACTCCCTTTACCGTCAACATGTCAGTTAAACAAACAAAGAACTAAACAAAAAATACTGTTGACCGGGGAAAGGTTAGAGCATCACAATCCATTCCTCTCACTTGAGAAAGAACTTCTCCACGAGGAGCACAATGTGGAAAGATGCATGGTCTACTCTCTAGCCGAAGCACAATGTGGAAAGATGCATGGTCTACTCTCTAACCAGAGCACAATGTGGAAAGATGCACGGTCTACTCTCTAGCCAGAGCACTATGTGGAAAGATGCATGGTCTACTCTCTAGCCGAAGCACAATATGTGGAAAGATGCATGGTCTACTCTCTTGCCGGAGCACAATGTGGAAAGACGCATGGTCTACTCTCTAGCCGAAGCACAATGTGGAAAGATGCATGGTCTACTCTCTAACCAGAGCACAATGTGGAAAGATGCATGGTGTACTCTCTAGCCAGAGCACTATGTGGAAAGATGCATGGCCTACTCTCTAGCCAGAGCACTATGTGGAAAGATGCATGGTCTACTCTCTAACCAGAGCACAATGTGGAAAGATGCATG
Source organism: Littorina saxatilis (assembly GCF_037325665.1). Taxonomy (NCBI): domain Eukaryota; kingdom Metazoa; phylum Mollusca; class Gastropoda; order Littorinimorpha; family Littorinidae; genus Littorina; species Littorina saxatilis. The sequence continues at coordinate 19,620,290 of NC_090258.1, forward strand.
GTCTACTCTCTAGCCGAAGCACAATGTGGAAAGATGCATGGTCTACTCTCTAGCCGAAGCACAATGTGGAAAGATGCATGGTCTACTCTCTTGCCGGAGCACAATGTGGAAAGATGCATGGTCTACTCTCTAACCAGAGCACAATGTGGAAAGATGCATGGTCTACTCTCTAACCAGAGCACAATGTGGAAAGATGCATGGTCTACTCTCTAGCCGGAGCACAATGTGGAAAGACACATGGTCTACTCTCTTGCCGGAGCACAATGTGGAAAGACGCATGGTCTACTCTCTTGCCGGAGCACAATGTGGAAAGATGCATGGTCTACTCTCTAGCCAGAGCACAATGTGGAAAGATGCATGGTCTACTCTCTTGCCGGAGCACAATGTGGAAAGACGCATGGTCTACTCTCTAGCCAGAGCACAATGTGGAAAGATGCATGGTCTACTCTCTTGCCGGAGCACAATGTGGAAAGATGCATGGTCTACTCTCTAGCCAGAGCACAATGTGGAAAGATGCATGGTCTACTCTCTAGCCAGAGCACAATGTGGAAAGATGCATGGTCTACTCTCTAGCCACAATCAGTCATTAAGAGTAGTCTGTCGTGCGAGAGTTTTTCCCCGCCTGACTGCGCGTCACTCGGTCCCACACAAACGGCATCTGGTGGCGAGCTTCTGTTTTGGATGGCACAGATTTGGCGGGAGGGATGCCTTTCTCCTCCCCCATCTTTTTGGACTGGGATTTGTCCGAAGCTGAGCTAACAATGTTCTGCTGTGTTTGTTCTGCGCTGGGGCTTTCCGGCTCCATTTTGCACTGCTTGGGGTCGGTGGCAGAGGCCTCACTCGACCCCGCTCGCTTGCGATGAGCGCTGAACTTTTTGTGCTTGTACATAAACAGGTCCGTGCTCTCCTCAGTATCCATGGGAGAGGCCAGAGAATCCTCTGTGCAGATGGAGCGAGAGTCATTTGAAGGACACCCGTCCAGGGACACCGAGTCCTTGTCGTCTTCAGTTTTGACTAAAACTTTGACCTCCGTCTTGACTTTAGGCGAGTTCGCTCTCTCCGACGACACAGGTTTCGGTGCTTCTTCGCTATCTACCGTAGTAGGTTTCGGGGAGTCGAGTAAAACCGATTCTTTCTTGACTTCCGTCTTGTTCTGTTCGGAGCTGGAGACAGGGCTACACTCCTGGCTTTTCTTGTTGTCCGAGCTGCTGTCCGGACTGGCACTGGTCACGTGGTTGTCAGCGGGCAGGCGTCGAATTTCCAGGTCAGAGGGCGTGGTGACCGTCATGTTAAAGGAAGTCACACTGGAGTCTGCAGAACTAGCGCTAGCAGTTTCGTGTTTGACGTTGGTGGTGGACGAAATGTCAGAATGGGAGAACACTGACCCTGCCAACTTGGGCTTGGCGTCCACAGTGAGGGGGGAGGGGGAGGAGGAGGTGGGCTCACCGGAGGAAGAGGAGGAGCCATTGTGGGCGGTTCTCATGTGTTCCTGGCAGTGGGCAGGGGAGGGAAAGGGGACGCGACACACAGTGCACAAAACAGTGGCGGTGTGCGCTTGGTGCCGCACCAAATGTTCTTGCAGTAGCTGAGACTCGGGGAAGGAGCACTGACAGTCCGTGCAGGTGTACACCCCTTGAGACCCCGCTCCCCCCACCCCTCTCATCTGTCCGTGCTGCCGACAGTGACGCTTGTACGAGCCAAAGTCGTTGAGCTGGAACGCCTGCCCGCATTCCGGACACTCCAGGCACTTAGTATCTTCTCGCTCGTCCGCTACAGAACCTCCTGAGGCAGAGCCTGAGGGTGATCTCCCTTTGCTGTCTGTGCTGTTCCGTGAAAAGCTGTTGCGATATTTATAGCCAGAGGCCTGTGACCCGCCACCTTCACCCGACAAGAGATCACCTGGGGATTCTGAACTCCTGCTTCGCGGACTTTCATCAGCGACTGAGCGCAGCATATCCGGCCTGGGCGAGGGAACGTGAGATGCGTGGCCAACGCTCTCTGCAGAGGGGGGGTGGCCAGGGTGGAGGTAGGGCTCAGGTCCTTGGGTTTCCATGTCCATGTTGGGGGTACCCCTTCCAGTCATCTGCCGAGCGTTTTTCGTGGCTGAGATAGTCTGCACCAGCGTGTGTTCCGCTTTGGGCTCGAACCCGTGCTGGTTGCGGAAATGTTTGCGGAAGCCATACGGGCTGCCGTAGGTCTGACGGCACAGGCGACAGATGAGGTAGAGGATGTCCTGGGGGTTGTTGTTGCCGATGATGTTCTGGATGGGCTCGTGCTTCGACACGCTGCCCCTCCGTCTGTCTTCTCCTGGCAGATCACTGCCGCCAGAGGGAGACACGGACCTTGGGCGAATGTCAGTGTTGTAAGCAGCCCCACCTCCACTACTGCCACTGTGTGATGCCAGGGGGCTGGAACTAGGCGCCGACACTGCAGGGTTGCAAGGGGCAGGCAGCAGGGAAGGCATGGAGTGGGTGGGGACCCCAGGCGCCATGGGAACCGTAGCAACCCCGCTCCTGCTCTGGAACCCTGCGGAAGCCCGGGCAGCTGTGGCCCCTAGCGATGTGGACAGGTTGGGGGCAGGAATGGGATGCAGCTGTGGCCTGCGTCCCCCTGGAGAGAGGAGGGGCTCCGTAGGGTAGGCAGGGTTAGGGTGGGGAGAGGGCGGGTACCCTTGATGATTGACAGGGCTGCGGTGTTGTGAGGGGTGGGTGGGGTGGTGAGGGGGGAGAGGAACGGGCCCAGCGTGACCTCCCACAGCAGTCGCTCCCCCAGGACCCATCGACTGTGGCGGCACGCCGGCACTAATATTCTGCGGGGGGAGCCCTGCGCTCATGTTCTGAGGCAGCATTCCTGATCGCATGTTGTGTGGCGGCACACCCGCAGAAATGTTATGAGGGGGAGCACCAGCCACCATGCTATGGGGAGGCATGCCGGCAGACATGTTGTGCGGAGGTAAGCTTGCATTGATGTTGGGTGGAGGGGCTCCTCTGTGCATGACCTGATGAGGCTGCAACTTCTGGAAGTAAGACTCCACGCTGGTTTCAAGGTTGTGCAGGTGTTGGCTTCCTGATGAGAATTTATCCCCTTCTCGCCGCCTGTCCTGAGCAGCGAGAGGCGAACGCCCATGAGGATCCATGTACATACTCCCACCACCGTACTGTCGACCGTCGTCAGGTCGATGGCGAGCATCCTGGCGCTCAGGAAACGTAGCGGGTGACGACCGCTTCTTCGCAGAAAGGTCCAGCGGTTTTTCTTCCTCCCCCCCAAAAGAAGTCGAGTGGGCAGGAGCAACCATGTCTCTTCTGTATGTTAGATCTAGGACAGGATCGTCCGGTTTGAGCGCGCTGGTATGCGGGTGAGCGGGTGCCAGAGAAGGTGGGTGCTGGTGCTGGTGCTGGTGTGGGTGGGGGTGGGGGGCATGACCAGTGACAGGTTTGCCTGAAGACATGGTTGGTTGTGGAGGATAGGGATGACGCCCAACTCCCACATCCCCTTTATCGTAGCCAGGGTGCCCTTGTCTCTGAGCGTACTCCCCCCTGTCCGCCTGTTTGTGGTAGTGGGGGTCGGGGTGCCGTGGCTCGGCAACCTGTTTCTCTGTGTACGCTGCCATGGGAACAGGAACACCCGTTTGGATGCCGTAGGCCGGGTGCCCCGCTGGGTACACGTCATACCCCCGTGCCGCTGCCTGTGGGTAGGGGGAGTAGGGGTGGTGGGGGTGGGGCTTATCCTTAGCGTCCAGGTGTCTGTTGTCGGCACCAGGCCAGCGCTGCGACTGAGAGGAAGCGACTGACGTCGAGGCCTTGGAGTAGGGGTGGTGGGGGGAGTGGGGAGACATCCTGGGCATGCTTCTCTCCCCTTGCCCACCTTGCTGCTGTTGCTGCTGCTGCTGCTGCTGCTGCTGCTGCTGCTGCTGCTGCTGTTGCTGCTGCTGCTGCTGCTGCTGCTGCCTCATGCGCACTCTCTCGGCGTCCCGCTCACGGGCAAAGTACACCGCGCAGGCCTGACACTGGCACGACCTGGAGGGTGGGTGGGGGTGGGGGGAGGAGTGCTTGTGCGGCTGTGGAGAACGCTCCGCCCTCTCCATGGGGTTCACTCTCAAGAGCGGAGGAGGTTGACAAGTGGCCGACGCGTGATGGCCTCGCGCTTGATGCATGGCCGCAGCGCTGGAGTTGAAACCCGCTGCGGCAACCATGGCGCTGTGCATCTGTCCCTGCAGGTACGGCTGGGTCACTGCGGCTGTCGTGGCGATCCCTCCAGGTAGAAACGGGGGGATTCCGTGCGTAGGGTGCACCTGGCCGTACTTAGCCATCGCCGCTTGCATGGAGTGCAGGTAATCCTCGTGAGAACCGCCGCCCCCGGCCCCCCTGCGGGCCGTCATCACTTCCCTGGATGGGTTGCCGTGGTTAGGGTCCTGCCCGGTGTCGCGGTGGTCCATGTAAGGGCTGCGCATGCGAGGTCGTCCGCGGCGGCCGGTGGTTTCCCGCACGATGTCGTCCTTGTGGGTCTCCCGTCGCTGCTGGCTGTGGTGAGTGCTGCCCTCTGCTGGGGCTCTGAAACCATGGGGGGAGAAATGTTAACAGAGGGTTCAACCGAAATTACTTCAAGTTGGACAAGCTTTTAATACTTTGGTTTGGAAATACAGAAAATAGATCATCTCTTTTACCACATTCACTCACAAATGCACAGACACACCACCTAATTTATTGTAAGCCATTCCCCTTTGTAAGACACTGTTATATCAGACTTCCTGTTCATACTCTGTACATCTACCTCCGTTCAAGATTCCCTTCCTTTGAAGACCTGATTTTCTCAGATTTTTGGGCAAACATGAACAAGGTTACTCTTTTTTCTAGATTGTGTGTCACTTTTTTTTGTTTGTTTGTTTGCTTAATGCCCAGCCAACCACGAAGGGCCATATCAGGGCGGTGCTGCTTTGATATATAATGTGCGCCACACACAAGACAGAAGTCGCAGCACAGGCTTCATGTCTCACCCAGTCACATTATTCTGACACCGGACCAACCAGTCCTAGCACTAACCCCATAATGCCAGACGCCAGGCGGAGCAGCCACTAGATTGCCAATTTTAAAGTCTTGGGTATGACCCGGCCGGGGTTCGAACCCACGACCTCCAGATCACGGGGCGGACGCCTTACCACTAGGCCAACCGTGCCGGTCATTGTGTGTCACTGTGTCAACTGTCATGTACTCTGTGTGTGTGTGTGTGTGTGTGTGTGTGTGTGTGTGTGTGTGTGTGGAAATCTCTCCACGCACACAGTAACTTAAGACCCCCTTAAGTTACAGTTCAACACGGAAATGTAACCTAAGGCGTGTGAATTGTCACTTAACAGTGTGATATGTCACCTAGATCTCAAATGTGGAAAAGCCGCTTATGATGTTGAATTGTACCTTTGTTGAATTGTAACCCGAAGTTGAAATGCAACTTAAAGAAATATGTTGAAATGTCTCCTAATGTATTGAAATGTAACTTAATGTACTTCTATACGAAAAGAATGTTTAAAGTCTTCTTTTCATAAACATCATCTATAAAAACATGTTGTGCATTTCTGTGTACATGATTTGTGGTAATATCATGATCAAATATCTGTGGCTTCTAATCGGAAATTGTCCATCGATCGGCAGTACTATACACACTATTGCTTTTCAGGTTGACGATATCACTGAATAAAAAGTAAATAGTAGATATGGGCTGTTTATCCCCGAGTACACAGTACTAGGGTCCTGCAGACTTTAATTGTGTGTCTAGTCTGTCTGTCTGTTCGTCTCGACTTAACAGCTTATTGCTGGGAAACTACTGGGCGCAGTTCGTTCAAAAGTTGATACACTAACTTGATAATAGGTCCGATTGATCGTATTAAAACTTCATAATGTTACCTGGGACCTAAATGCGAAATATTCCACAAAAACGACTCTTAACGGGGGGAGGTTTGGCGGTTGGAGTACAACTGCCGTGCAGCTAATGGAACAGCCAGCTAGCTGGTGCGAATCACGTCTGCCTATGGCCAAAGTGATCCGGGATCGATTCCCGGCATGGGCGGTCTATTTTTTTTTTTTAAGTCTTGTTTACTATTGTTTATTATGAACGTTTTAATGTTTTATTTCACTCTAATAATTTTTTTAATTGTGTAAAATAAATAAATAATTTTTTTTAAATTCTTGTTTACTATTGTTTATTATGAACGTTTTAATGTTTTATTTTACTCTAATAATTTTTTAAATTTTGTAAAATAAATAAATATTTTTTTTTTTAAATCCACGTGCACAAGACGAAAGCACGTCCGCCTATGGCCAAAGTGATCCGGGTTCGATTCCCGGCATGGGTGGTCTATTTGTTTGTTTTTTTTTGCTTTTGTTTTTTTAAATTCTTGTTTACTATTGTTTATTATGAACTTCTTAATGTTTTATTTTACTCTAATAATTTTTTTAATTGTGTAAAATAAATTAAATTTTTTTTTTTAAATCCACGTGCACAAGACAAAAAATTTCATACTGGGGGAGCGAGCCAGTCTGAAGAGTACTCGGGTCCAGCGCCAGCGTTTTTTATTTTGGGTTGTGACTGATGATTTTTCATTTCCCCCGTAAATTCCGCACACACTGTCACTTAAGATAACTACAGAGTTCAATAATAATCATCACAGACGAGCATTTTCTTCACAGCTGCACGAGGCAAAGGGCAAAAGTTAACAGTGTCTTCAAAGTTTGTCAATAACATAAGTGTCACAGAACAAACGATCAATCCCAATAACATTTCATATGGGTGTTGAACTGTCTCTTAAAACGACTTAGGCACTACCCAAAATTTAAATATGCGAGCAATATTATTTTCACTTTTTTACAAACAAAAGTAGTAGCAAATGACATGTTCTAAACGAATGACAGCCATATGTGTCGAGTGAACCTGTTGTGATGTTGACCGAAACTTAAGTTACAAATCAACAATTTCGTGTGTGTAAATTTATCAACATTCATTTTGTAAAAAAAAGTATCAAAAACCATTTTTCTATGTTTGTCTTTTTCTGTGTTTACTTTATACATGTAAAAGACGGCGCATGCCAAGTAGGTAATCATTTTGAGAAACCGTTTGGTTGTAATAACACTTTTTCCTTCGGATTTGACTTTCGTTATTTTCCCAGCTCAAAGCAACACAAGACGTTGTCAAGACTCACATGTTAAGGCTGACATCTCTCAGAACCGGAAAAAACCGTGTGTGTAAATTTCAAACTGGTAAATCTTAATCAAATGAACTAATTTGGCGACCATTTTACCCCTTTATCATTAAATTTGCTAATGAGAATCAAAAATGAATAAGTATAGTCGTTAAGTGACATTTATTGGAATGCGATTATTGGAAGCAGATAAGGTCGTTTTATAAAACAAGTTGGATTTTTATACCTATCTTGATATTGTAAAATCACATTTAATCAAAATCTGCATTTAGATTAAAACAATAGTCTCCGTGTGTGTGCCAAAGCTTAGGTTACATCTTCCACACGCGTCAGGTATGTGTGTGTGTGTGTGTGTGTGTGTGTGTGTGTGTGTGCGTGCGTGGTGCGTGCGTGCGTGCGTGCGTGTGTTTCTCTATCACGCACAACCCCCTAGCCAAAAAATTGATCAGTTACCCCACCTGCTGTGCCTGCAGGCAAGTTTCTGTGTCATGTGATTTAATAATAATTAATATAAAACACAAGAATAAAACCGTTTCATTTGTCTGGCTTAAAACGTAAAGAAGACAACGACCCCCACAATGATATATAGGGCAACAACAAAAATATATGCAACCTTCCTTCTGTCACATGATTTTATGGGCAAAAATGTAATACAACCTTTATTTTTCAGGTTTGAATGTAGAACAGACATTGACACCTACATAACATATTAAAGCCCTGCTGAGAAAAAAAAAAAATGTTAATATCGCCTTACAGAATGAATTATCAATGAAGGCCATCTATATCTACACTACTCGTCATAAAAAACTTTATACATGTATGCGTATGAGGGCAGATCTTTCTGATGAGGCCGTTTATCGTAAAACCAATTATATGACTGGAAAGGCCGTTTATTCCCCTAACTTATTCAGAAAACAGATTGAGTTTACATGACGTAGTGTCGATACAGTGGAACCTACAATACAGACACACCCCAACATCAAATTCGCAAAATCAAGGTTCCCGCGTTGACAAAAAATCAGAACTGCTAAAACGAAACATGTTTAGCATGTCCTTAGACGGAACAATCAAATCTGCATCCAAATCAGTCAGTTGTGTTCACATATCATGTCTACCAAGGACGCTTCGGCATGCTGAGCGGTGTAGGTGTCAATCCTCTCAGGAGGCATAAAAGGCAGTTTTTGAAGCCGTTTTAGCGGGTAATGAGACAAAAAATGATACATTTGAGTAACTCGCCAACGCATTGCCTTCAAACTTTCAGAGATTTGTGCTAACACGTGCCGTAAAGTAAATACGGAATTTCAAGCACACTAACTGACATCACGCAGTCGACCCCACCCAATTGGTCAAGAGTACAACAGAGCGTCGAGTGCCTGTATCACGAGTTGGTCACAAAACTAGCCTTGTAAAGGCAACCATTCTACATGCACCTCAATCAAACCTGTTCTAATCTGTTCAAAATAAGTTGATTTCAATATGCATGTCTTCTTGTGTTCAAATCTGTGTCTGTTGAGTTAAATATCTGTGGATTAGTTCGAAAAAGTCGGTTGTCGGCGAAACGCGAAACGTGACACAATTCACACACTACACTTTGAAGCTGCATGTTCGCTTTACCAGAGACAATTTGAAACTGAATCAATCATATCATGTTATGAAAGACAAAACAGTTCAATGCAGGTTTACTGTCAGGACGAACGAATGACCGGCGATGTGTATAATTGCGTTCAAAGGACGGCTGTTTGCGCGTAACCGTCGCGTTAGTTTTTCGTACCGAGTTCGTCTTCATTTTAACAACGAGTTGGAAGTCTCGCGTAGGTGGGAAACAGCATGATTTTAAAGCTTCTGTCGCTGCCTTCATTTCGGCATAGGACTTTAAGCGGTTTCTTGATTCCACTCTACATAGCAGTCCAAGGGAAAAATAATTGAAAACCGCGTAAATGTTATGTTACGCGCATGCAACAAAAAACGATCCCTCACTAGGACGTGAACGAGATTTTGCGTAAGCGGCGGCCATTTTGAATATTGTTTACAAAAGAGCTGATCACATGCTGTTTTGGTCGAAGCATTGATGGATCATTGTGGCGAAAAAGCATGAGGTAAGTTTTGCTGTTTATGGTTACGTTCATGCAGTTTTGTCAGTGAAAGACATGAAATGCAAGTAAAGTGACCAAAATACATTATCATTTTTATGAACAACGGCATGAACGTGAAAACAGTGTTAGCAGGGGTTATCTTAGTCGCATTTGGAATTGTGGAAAATGTTTGTTGATTTGTTATGAGCACATGTTTGTGAGTGACCATGCTTACTTTTGGTGTTACTGTTTTTAATGTTACATGCGTGAATGTGTTTGCTTTAGGAGAATGATTTTTACATGGTTTTTAGCGAGAAGACCAATTTTGGACGTAGTGTTGTGAGATCTCGAAGGATTAAAAAAAATTGTTACGACTTACCATTTTTTTACCATCTTGACGCGTGAATGTAACTTAACACGAAAGTACATATCGTTAACGTTACGTACAAGCAAGTGCTGCATTCATTTTAGATCGGGGAAATTTTAAAGGAAATCAAATATGCAATAATCTGAACATTTGCATTCTCGATGAATGTGGATGGCCCTGGTACGATCTTAAACCCAAGTTTGAATGTTCTGTTCGTACGTAACCTAACGCAATCACAGTGACAACATGCCCGTGTAAAGTTACATGCTAACTATCACCTTGTTGATGGAAACTGAATCTGCAAGTACCTGTCTGATTTTTCAAGATGATGCGTTTTGAATGGCGATCTTTAACTTCAGTTTGTGTTTTCGCCTGCACAAGGGATGTTTTAGTGATATATGTGTTTGTATGTAACTTTACTCCATAAAGAGTGGTGTTAAGTTACACTCATGTATTTTTCATCACACATAGGAGCTTTTTAATACAAATGAATTGTTTGCTTCATGGTAACATTTGAATTATAATTGTGCATTATGTTACATGCAGTAAAAACGTGCATGCAAGTAACTTAACACGACAAATGCATGTTATGTACCTGCAGTCATACTGACATTTTCAAATGGCATTGCTAAGATGAACTCAGGATTTCATTGACTGGTTCAATCCCACTTTGAAAGGTGACTGGATGGAAACAGTCAACAATTTTGCTTTTCAAACTGTTTAATGCTTCAAAATAGATTAAAGGTGTTTGCATGTAACATGACACCATAGGTTTTGTGTAAAGTTACTTTCAAACGTATCTTGAAGAATTTCACATTTTTGTGCACACTAATTGCACACTATAATGTTCAAAGAGTGGATCATTTAGTACAAGCATTTTTTTTAAACATGTGTTTGAATGTCACATAACACAAACATAATCATAGACTAAGGGATTATTCGGTGTTAAGTTACATGTATGAGTAAAAATTGCCGTCAACATAGTTTATTATCTTTTCTTTCTTTTCTGTGGATGCTTTTTTTTTTAAGGCTGCTTAACAACCAAGATATGGTTTAATGCAGGTCAACAAACAAACAAAAAACCCACTTAATCTATTGCTTGAATGTAACTTGACTCGGTAAAAACAAAAATTCACAAAGAAGGTGAGTGTTTTCAGACTAAGAGTGAATAATTATGTATTAGGATGAGTTTTAACAGTATGTGTTTGAATCACAATGTAACATAACACACACATGATCAACAGCATTAGGAATGCTATTTCAGGACACAAAAAAGTTTGTTTCATCGGTCCAGCATTTAATTATTTTTAAATTTTCTTCCTTCCCTGGACACTATCAACTGAGACAACATCCAGTGAAGTTTGCAGAACAGAGTGGTGTGGACTCAGCTGACAATACTGTGACCTGCATTTCCAGGGGTAAGAGTACAAGGACTTCAATACATTCAGGAAGAAATTGTGAGAATTGAGGCACTGGGGATTTATTTTTTTTGTTTGTTTTAGTACCGATGATACTAGTTTTTGTTTAAATGTACACGAATATATTAACATGCATGGTAATTTATGTTTAATTCAATCAAATTGATGATTTTCATGAGATTAGTTATGTGGAACTGGTACGCTTTGAATATCACCTCGGAATTTCTTGTTATTTTGTGTTGCAGATTCAAGCCCTCATTGGTGATGGTGCAGAAGTACATTTCCTGAAGAAACAGCGTGAAAGCAAACGGACTTCTATGTGTGGCCCTTTGTTCCCATGCACTAAGATTTCTGAAGCTGTACTGTTGTCATGTATTTGTTTAGCATGAGGTCAACCAGCCTAGATGCATTCCCTCCATAATAAAAAAAAACAATAAAAAATAATACGAGTGGGTGGAACGCTGTTTTGTTAATATTTCAAAACTGTCATTGATTTTCATGTATGCAGAGGCTCTTCTATTCCATCTGTCAGTGCCACATCTGTGGTTAGCAGCTTCATGTTTGTTTTTGAGTTCATGTTGTGCTGTTGTCTAGTTACAATCTGAAAGATAGGAAAGGCTGGTTGGTAGCAAAGTTTGGTTGGTAGGACATTTTTGGTTGTTGCCCAATGTTTTGTCTAACATTTGCTGTTTTGTTTGATTATTTCTCTTTTGATTACTAAGGTGTAGCTGAAGTAATAACAAAAGTTGAATGGATATGTTTGCCTTTCCCTTATTCGGGATAGTTTGTTTGTTGCCTAAAACTGGCTCTGAATCCACTTAAATTCAATTATTTCACTGTCTTAAGCACTCAATAGGTCATTCAATATTAAGAGAATGTTTTCTTCAATTACTAGTACGATTTAAGTGATTAAGAGGCTGTATAACAATTATTTCACCTTCAAATAGCACTAGTTGGTGTAAAGTTACTTGCATACGTCTTTTCTTGTTATTTATTCTTTCCCTTTATCACTTGGACTCACATTTTTGGATGTGAAATATGTTTATATCTATGTATTTACTTGTAGAACATTTAATTCTGGATGGATTTCTTTTTCTGGTGAAAAATGGGTAAGAAAAAGGATAGGTCACAGTGTTATGTTACATGCATGTATTGCTAGGTTTTCTATTTTATACATTAAAACGAGTAAAACAATTGTTGGGATACTTTAACCTTAATTAATACTTTAACTGAAGTATTTCATACCTTGACAATGTAGGAGCCTTTAATACAGTACATTTACTTAGTCATTTTACATTGAAATTAGGAACGCCTGATGTTGTAAATGCATGGTACATTATAACATAATTCAGAAATTGGAAAAATGAACTTTTTCTTCTTACAATTAAATATAAAGATAAGGCTTAACATATTTGAAGACTTTTTGTTTGTTTATTTTACTTAAATATGTTACTTTTTTAACATTGTGAGTCAAATGTTCTGCTTTGTGTAAAGTTACGTACATGCAACAGTTACATGCAGTTTTCAATACTGTATCAGACTAGAACACTGTTGTTATGATTTAATCATTGAAAGTACACTTGTAGCAGGCTGTTAAAGTTAAATAAAGACCTGGAATTAAACTGGATTTGTTTTAAGTTGATGTTGATTGAAAGGGTCACGGTGTTACCGTTACATGCAAACCAAATACATTTTCTTCAAATACTACTCAGTAAATAGCCCATTTGAAATTTCTTTTGGTAGGAAGTATCAAGATAACTATATGCTCCAATTTAAGTAAAAAAGATTGTTTTATGACAAAATTATATTTGTCATGCTCATGTCACAGAGACTGGACACTATTCTGTACTCTTGACCAATTGTCAATGTGTTGTGGTAAAATAGATGCTCGAGAACCTTCCATGTTTTGTCTTTGGAATATCTGATTGAAAACAGGTATGTGAACAAGCCTGTTTAAGTTTGATTATTGACACTTTTTGTCAAAGTGCTCATGTCCCATAACTGTTGCCAAGTATCATGGACGTGCACATATATATACCCAACAAAAACAGTCTCATTGCATGTTCAGTGCAGGTATTGGATGCGATCATGTTATTCCGCTGGGGGAAAGGGCTTTGAACAGTAAATAAGTAAGCTATGTATAATGCATGCCACATTTTTTTCTAAACGCTAGCGCGATCCCTGTGACTTACCTGTCAGGGTAGAAAGTTCCAGAAGCAGCCACCAGTGGCTTGGAGTCGGTCTGCGAGGAAGGGACCGAGGACGTGGTCATGAGTTTGCTGATCACCTCCGTCTGGCTGATGACTCTATCCACGATGTCCTGCACCGAGATCGTCCCGTCGGTTGCTGACGGCGCCGAAGAAGGCGGCTCAGGAGGTTTAGTCACCCTCGAGGTCCATACCTGATTCTTGGTCTCGGCCGCGCGTTCAGCCAGAGCTTTCTGCTTCTCCTTCTGCTCCTCCTCCTCGGTAATGGAGGAAAAGCTTCGCTCCACCGCCTTCACGATGTGGTCCATAAAACACACAGCCATGGGTTCCACCTTTTTGTCGGAGCTGCTTTCACCGCTCGTCTTGCTGCTCTCCCCCTTGCTCGCCTTGTCACCGTCCGCTTCAGGACGCTTTCCCGTTTCGGCAGGTGCATTGTCCCCCCCTGTGATCTGAGGCAGAATACGCTTTTCGATGGGAATGTTCTTCAGCTCCACCCCCACTCCGAGAGAGCTATCCAGCACTCGGTCGATGATGGTTTTCAGTCGTACCGAGGTGACACTATCACTGGTGCTAGCACCATCGTTGTTGCTTTTAGCTTTGTTGCCGTCCTGACCGGGCTCGCTGTTGGAACTGTCATCGTTGGCACGAGCGGGGCTGGCTTTCGCTTGGTTGGACGAGGCTGAGGAGGAGTTCTCCGCAGTACCGGGCATGTCCTCTCTGCTCTGAGTGCTGGGAGGTCTCACCGCTTCAGCCGGGGCTGCGTCCAGCGCAACAGATTTGTTAGCGTCTTTTTGTGCACTGCTTTCACCACTACCTAAGGCACTAGCTGGCGACATCGTAGAGTTTTTTTCAGCAGTCCTATCGGTGCCCTTGTCTGCAGCTGTGCCGGCTTCCTGTAAACCTTTGTTACCGTCTCTTTCCGCCTGGGCTGGTTCAGCACTGGATTTACTATCACTGCCATCCTCCTCAGGAACAGTGATGACCTCAATGTTTTGGGACGTCCTTACCGAAGTGGGTCTGTGTGAAAGAGGAGAGAGGTCATCATCGTCTGGCGATGTCCCTGCCAGGCAGTTCTCGATGTAATTGTCTATGGCTGCGCGTACTGACTGCGTCTGCATATCCATGGCTTGCTGATTGCTGCTTTTGTTGGCAGGTCTTGGAGAGTTGGACGAGGGTGCTTGATCTTGGCTGGGGTTGGTGCGGAAAGAAGCAGAGCTGGAAGTGCTGTTGCCTGGCGTGGGGTGGATCGGTTTGGAGGTACCGAAGGGCTTGGGAGCCATCGACTGGTTTTGACCCATGGCAATGCCCCCCTGCTCAACCTGCACACATACACCAATGGATGTGTTTAGACACAGAAGTACATAATTGCAGAAGCAGCTTCAGCTAAAGGCTAATGTCTTTGAAAAACTGCTGACGACAGTCTAACAAAATGGATCGATGCATAAATGTTATTTTATCTTTTACCAAAAATGTGGCATTTGACACAGATCTAGACTGTCTTTTTTCACCTCGACCACTATCGCCAAACGCTCGTCAAAAATACTAGTAACGAACAGTCATTTACAGTGGAATCCCCCTTTTGAAACCCCCCAAGTTAAGACTCCCTCCCTTTTAAGACCCTGTTTTCTCAGACTTTCTGTTCATTACCTCTTCAACATTGTTCAGACTCCCTCCTTTAACATTTTTCAGACTCCCTCCTTTTTAAGACACGATTTTCTCAGATTTTTAGAGGTCTTAAAAGGGGTTTCTACTGTACTCAAATCACAGTACGTTACAGAAAGTGAGAAACACCTTGCTCGCTCGTACCTGCTCTTGTAGCTCCCACTCCCACCATCAGCCTTGAGTTAATTCCATTGGCCACGGAAATGATCTGCACAAAGTCTTCTGCAGCAAACGGTCCCTTGACCATGAAGCTCTGTTGCTCTCTAATTCAGTACCTGGATGCTTGTTGCGTTCACATTTCCTTCAACCTGGAACAACAAGAAGGCAATAATGCAATCAATGGTATGTTAACATTAAAATGATTCCAAAATAAAGACTTGATCAACCTGGAATGAGAAGGAAATAATGCAATCAATGGTATGAAAATCAAAATGATGTCGAAATAAAGACTCAACCGGGAACAACGAGAAGGCAAAAATTCAATCAATGGTATGAACATTAAAATGATTCCAAAATAAGGACTCCATCAACCTGGAATGAAGGCAATAATGCAATCAATGGTATGAAAATCAAAATGTCAAAATAAAGGCTCAACCTGGAACAACGAGAAGGCAATAATGCAATCAATGGCATGAAAATCAAAATGATGTCGAAATAAAGACTCATCCATGAGTGACGTACATTTTGGAGGTTTACAAGAAGGGTTGCTCTCGCTGTTGGGCGGCTGATATGGACAATTCTAAGACTTATAGATCCTATAAGCATTTTCCCTGGTGTACGTCACACTCATGAGAACTTGGAACAAAAAGTATCTCTCCGTGAGAGCTCAAGCCACAACACAAATTGTCATAAGAACAAATAGGAATGCAAATCATCTCATGTCCACCTCTGATCGGAACACAATAATCTCAATAACCAAATGCAACTCAACTTATTCTTTAAATACAAAGCACAAAAAATACCTTTATACAGTGGACAGCAAATTCAAGGCTGTCTTGTTGGGCCAATGAAATTAATGTCTTGTCTTAAAAACAACAGTGGCCAACACAAAACTTTGGGCCAGTCACTGAACAAAACCAGTTAAGTAACCAAGACAACAAGCATTTCTAGTTTTCGCAAGAAGTTATAAAACTGCGAGCGTGCAATTACAGCAAACAAGACCTCTCTTTTCTCTTGAGAAGAGAAAAGGTCTGAAAATTAGCAGTCAGTTAGTTATCAATCAATCAATCAATATGATGCTTATATCGCGCGTATTCCGTGGGTACAGTTCTAAGCGCAGGGATTTTATTTTTATATTTTTTTTATATTTTATGCAATTTATATCGAGCACATATTCCAAGTGTCACCAAATGGTAAACAACCATATTTTAAGCTGATATTAAGTCACCCAAGTTGGAGGTCTCATTAGAGGTTGGGATACTCATATTGAAAGCAGTAAATTTAAAAAGAAAGCGGAAAATAGTAAAGAGTGTGGAATAAATTACGCTTAAATTCCACATCTATTAAATTCAAAAACTTGCTGATATGAACCACTAAATGACTAAATGTTCACTGCCATAAAAGTGCATTGAACTGGAAGCCTTTAGAATGTTTCCTGAACCCTGAAACCTGACCCAGACCTGTTTACCCCAAAAACTTCAGAAGCCAATAATAGTAATCTGATGACTAAATAGTAACCCAGGAGTTACAAATGCCAACATCAGCAATATAAACCTAAGTTGAAGCACATTTGAAAATCGTAATCCGGACTCAAATGGAGTATTTTTCCCCAAAATCCTTAAAAAATAGTTATAAATTACTCCAAAATAGTAAGGGTAAACAGGTCTGCCTGACCATAACTATGTAAAGTTCATCAATGGAAATTTAGCAAAAAGTGTCAGTGTTTTTCTTGTTCTGCATTCATATTTAAACCAGTATGACTCCTACAAACACTGAAAGTGAAATTTGCATTCATAGTATAAACCTATGACTCCCACATACTCTGACATTTCTTACAAGTATAAACTTTTACCTGAACGACCGTTTTCTAGGCCGCCCAAATTCGGCAGCAATAAACCGTTCAATCAAGTCACTACATGCATGAGGAATGAGCCATTTAAAACATTCACCAAAACAACACATCAGTATAACCTAACAATTATGTTCTATCAGAACACACCACACCAGTTTATCCAATAAGCTTGATCAAGGAAGATAATACGAACACCAAACACAGGCAGGTCACATCATACCATACGCAGATAAAACAAAAACAAGGACCACTAAACACTGGCAGGTCGCATCATACCATACCCAGATAAAACAAAAACAAGGACGCCATAATAATACCTTGCTGAGACGCCTACCAGATAAAATAAAAATAAGCCCTGTCATAACATATCACTATCTTACCAACAGGGAGCATAATTTTATCTTACCAAAGAACCTGTGACGTGCCTTATCTATAAGTATAATGCCCTTCACCTTCACATGAGCTCAAATTTTGTCGCAGATACTGCATCAGTGACCTTTTTCAACTATGTGAGCCTACTAGTGCGCACTGATTTTAAACTGTAAACGCCCAGCCCAGTGCAGACTGTTCTGACTAAGGAGTGCTAACACAAGTTATTAAAAACTAGGACAGACTTATTCAATTACCCCTGCTTAACTTTTAGTTCACGTCCGCTTTGAAAGCATTCAGTCGCACAGCCTAGCAAAATGTGAAGCCTTGCCACTGACGCACACTGTTTCACATACTTAGATTAAAACATACAAGATGAAAGTAAAACTTTGCAAATGAGTCTTAGACACTGGAAGAATCATCAGCCCAAAAAGTATAGTTTGTTCAGAGGACTGTACCAACTCTCGAGCTGCAGAGCTGGCGTCCCTTGAATTGGTGTAGTATTTTCAAAGGACACATTTTCACACTTAAGTACGTTGACATTACAACATTGGAACAACTACAGAACTGAAACAGTAACAGTTTTCTAACGCTTACCCGTTATCATTGGAGTAAATAATAGATATATAATGTATATATATACTTGGACACGAGTGTTCAAGAAAGAACAAACTTGTATTATAAAGTCTTAATCTGGGAGCCATGAGTTAAATCACCTTGCTGACTGACTCACTCTCAGTATTACGTTTAGGTACTGGTGATATTTATTGTCAAACACCTATTACTTCTCCTTCTGTGTCAAACTTAAGATCACTTGCATTAAAGTCTCCAAGAAAAGTAAACCCATCTTCAGCCACTGTTCACAACACAACATAAGAGCTGAGGCCTCCATAAAACTGAATCCTAACCATGTGACTAATGCGTCACTGACATGACCTCAAATCAAGACCGAGTACTAGTCTAGAACAGTTCTTTCAGAATCAAATACAAGGTGGAACATGCACGCCCTTCACTGTAAGTGTAAATGTGTAGCAGTCCGGTAAACCCTCAATCCTCGTAGGACTGACTTAAAAAGAGAGTTAAATAAAAATACTTGATTCCTTTGACATTTGTTAGGTCAACCTGACTCCGATTTTCAATCAACTTTGAAAGACCAACGCCGGCAGACGTGCACATTAAACGCTACCACTTCCGTCACTCTTTATCCTCTTATAAAATCTAGGATAAAAGATCACTGCAGAAAGTGGGAGTGTATCTTGTGAACCAATGCTTTTCAAAGACCTGCCGGAGGTTTTGTTCATGAAACCCAAGCCTTAAGTCTGGTTAGCAAAGCGCTACCTTTTGAATGCTGCCATGCTCGGCTACCACTGAACGTGAAATGCCAGTAACTGCAGATCTCTAACCCACATTGCCTTGCTGCCTTGAAAAGAAATGAAAGGCATTGAGAAGAGATTTTTGCAATGGGATAATAATTGTGCACGTCCATGATACTGGGTAACAGTTATGGGACATGAGCTGACTTCGACAAAAAGTGTCAATAATCAAACTTAAACAGGCTTCAACTTCCACATGTATACAAAAGGCCCGTTTTCAATCAGATGTTCCAAAAACAAAAGCTGGAAGCATCTATTTCATCACAACACATTGACAATTAGGTGAGGTCGACTGCGTGAAGTCATTTTGTGTGCTTTGCGTACATGTATTACAGAAGGAAACGAAAGCAAGTGAGATCGGAAAATCGTCTGCGTTCATCGCCGATCATTAATATTTTTAAAAGATCTATTGCTCAATTAATTAAGTAAGTTATAATCCAGCATACAAAATAATGTTGTTGCTGTAAAGTGTGCGCATTAGTACTTTAGACAATTCATTCTCCCTGAAGTGCTTATGGAAACGAAAGTAACTTACAACAAAAGGCTTTTTTCAATTCCATCTAGTGCATAGAAGTGAGAAGCTTTGTAATGTCCCACTTTCAAGCGCCATTTTGAGGCCATGCTTCGATAAACAAGAATTTTTTTTTTAAATCACAAACACAACTTTTTTTGCAAACACATTTTATTTCATCAGACAAAGTTGTCATACATCACATGAAACCATCAACTGAATCCAAGGCTTTGTGAGAGCAAGTTTATAGACCAGCAAAGTTAGTCACTCACTGATTTTGTAACTGTTACTCAGTATCACGGACGTGCACAATTATTAATACCTGCTCCCCTGGCAGAACAAAACCCTTTTCATCTTATTGTGGGTACCCCTTTCCTTTCGTCATTTACCATATATAAATGAAAAGTATGTGCAGGGTTTAGCCTGGGAGAAAAAGGCAATGGGACATTTGTCCCACTCAACTAAATTCGGATGGGACATTAGTCGAAGGCAAGAAGCGTCAAAGATGCATGTTTGTTTGTTTGCTTAACGCCCAGCCGACCACGAAGGGCCATATCAGGGCGGTGCTGCTTTGACATATATATATATATATAACGTGCGCCACACACAAGACAGAAGTCGCAGCACAGGCTTCATGTCTCACCCAGTCACATTATTCTGACACAGGACCAACCAGTCCTAGCACTAACCCCATAATGCCAGACGCCAGGCGGAGCAGCCACTAGATTGCCAATTTTAAAGTCTTAGGTATGACCCGGCCGGGGTTCAAACCCATGACCTCCCGATCACGGGGCGGACGCCTTACCACTAGGCCAACAGTTACTGTGCCGGTTAAAGATGCATGCATGGACGCGATTTTGACCAAAGATGCAAAATGGTGCATGCAATATGGTGCCATCTGAGAATTAACCGCTATATCGTGTTATGTGTGCATGTGTGTGTGTAATCTTATGTAAAGTGTATTTGGTGGCGCAGTGGTACGTAATCTCAATGCGCCCTTTGACGCACTGAAGGAAATTGTGATGGGACATTTTCAGATTTAATGCGCCAATGGTGTACTGAAAATGTGCTTCTTTTGGACTTAGAAAATACTATGTATACTGAAAACATACCAAAATAACTTAGCCATTTTTTGCCTGTACTGCAAATGTACTGCTTTGACTTTGTTACTTTTAATATTGCGAGTGCCAGTTGGACTTAGAAACATTTTCTGCACTGAAAATGTACCACAAACACTACGCCATTCCATCTTTCATCGAGCCATTTTCTCTAGCTGTCATCGATAGTGTAAATCAAATGCATATATATTTGACCATGTTTCAGTTAACTTAAAGCAAGACATTACAACTTGCATCTACTTTCTTAATGATATAGACGTTTGCCTTCTTCTTCCACAAACATCCAGGCACCATTCAAACTGGAATAAATACACCAGCCAAAACACACATACAATATTCCGCATTATTTATTTTAACAAGACTTAAATTAACTTATTCAAAATGTTCAATTTTTCATTTTTTCATTTTTTTTTTAACCTAAAACACAGTTTAAACTTCAAAATAAGCAGAACATAAATATGTTGCTGCATCCACTGAATAAAAGAATGTGATTAAAAAAAACTTTAAAAAAAACCCAACACCTTAGTGATTTGAAAACATTTCTGGTCCAATACTCTTGTCTGCACAAGCTTCTCACTTTTTATATTTAGTCAAGTTTTGACTAAATATTTTAACATCGAGGGGGAATCGAAACGAGGGTATGGTGTATGTGCGTGTGTCTGTGTGTGTGTGTGTGTAGAGCGATTCAGACTAAACTACTGGACCGATCTTTATGAAATTTGACATGAGAGTTCCTGGGTATGAAATCCCCGAACGTTTTTTTCATTTTTTTGATAAATGTCTTTGATGACGTCATATCCGGCTTTTCGTGAAAGTTGAGGCGGCACTGTCACGCCCTCATTTTTCAACCAAATTGGTTCAAATTTTGGTCAAGTAATCTTCGACGAAGCCCGGGGTTCGGTATTGCATTTCAGCTTGGTGGCTTAAAAATTAATTAATGACTTTGGTCATTAAAAATCTGAAAATTGTAAAAAAAAATAAAAATTTATAAAACGATCCAAATTTACGTTTATCCTATTCTCCATCATTTGCTGATTCCAAAAACATATAAATATGTTATATTCGGATTAAAAACAAGCTCTGAAAATTAAATATATAAAAATTATTATCAAAATTAAATTGTCGAAATCAATTTAAAAACACTTTCATCTTATTCCTTGTCGGTTCCTGATTCCAAAAACATATAGATATGATATGTTTGGATTAAAAACACGCTCAGAAAGTTAAAACAAAGAGAGGTACAGAAAAGCGTGCTATCCTTCTTAGCGCAACTACTACCCCGCTCTTCTTGTCAATTTCACTGCCTATGCCGTGAGCGGTGGACTACGAGTATACGGTCTTGCTGCGTTGCATTGCGTTCAGTTTCATTCTGTGAGTTCGACAGCTACTTGACTAAATATTTTCGCCTTACGCGACTTGTTCTTGTTTCAAGTAAGCTTCCAAACTAGTCTCAGTAATTGTCTTTGCCTGGTGTAAACAATGAGTCATACAAATTGTGATTGCAGACGAAAATCACTGTATTCGATCATGTATTGTGTCGCTTCGCGTGAGTGGCTAGTTCTAAACATATCGCCCAATCAAATGAAAGGAGACAAAATACACCGCCATTTTGATTTGAAGCAGCCATGATTTAAAACACTGAAACAGTGCTGTCCAGAGTGGATATTTTCCCAGGAATGCATCATGAACGAAGTTTTTGAACTGGATATCTAAGTGTGGGATCAGGGCGCACTAGTAGATGAAACCCTGTAATAAATGTGTCAGTAAAACTTTAAGCTCACTGCCTCGGGCAAAATGTCCTTTGTAACTCCTTTAGCACTTTTACAACTTATGGAACACTTTTAACAGTCGCAAATCATTCACCCTCCTGCTAAACTAGGTCGGTCATGTCATATCTTTACAATCTGTCTTCTGCGTTTTACCTGGGAGAAATGCAACCCCACACACAAACACACACACACACACACACACACACACACACACACACAGTAATGAACATACAGCAACACACACACAGTGACACACACACACACACACACCTGACAGGGGACACCATTAATTAAGCAAAGCCATTAATCATGCGTGATGCATAGTGTACTTTTCACCGCTTCTACGTGGAACGCAATATATTATTTATTATTCACTATACAGGGCAGCTTGTACTTGCTGGGCGACTGACTGTGAGCTGTTAAATAAAATCGTCATGGCACAGATAATAACAAGTCGCGTAAGGCGAAAATACAACATTTAGTCAAGCTCAGTCGAACTCACAGAATGAAACTGAACGCATTGCATTTTTTCCGTGAGACCGTACACTCGTAGCATCGTCTGTCCACCGCTCGTGGCAAAGGCAGTGAAATTAACAATCCAGAAAAGCGCGGTAGCGGTTGCGCTGAGCAGGATAGCACGCTTTATATCTCTATTCTTTTTAACTCTCTGAACGTGTTTTTAATCCAAACATATCATATCTATATGTTTTTGGAATCAGGAACCGACAAGGAATAAGATGAAATTGTTTTTAAATCGATTTCGGAAATTTAATTTTAATCATAATTTTTATATTTTTAATTTTCAGAGCTTGTTTTTAATCCGAATAGAACATATTTATATGTTTTTGGAATCAGAAAATTATGAAGAATACGATAAACGTAAATTTTGAATCGTTTTATAAAAAAATAATTTTAATTACAATTTTCAGATTTTTAATGACCAAAGTCATTAATTAATTGTTAAGCCTCCAAGCTCAAATGCAATACCGAAGTCCGGCCTTCGTGAAAGATTGCTTGGCCAAAATTTCAATCAATTGTATTGAAAAATGAGGGTGTGACAGTGCCGCCTCAACTTTTACAAAATGCCGTATGACGTCATCAAAGACATTTATTGAAAAAATGAAAAAAAACGTCTGGGGATATCATACCCAGGAACTCTCATGAAAAATGTCATAAAGATCGGTTCAGTAGTTTACTCTGAATCGCTCTACACACACACACACACACACACACAGACACACACATACACCACGACCCTCGTCTCGATTCCCCCTCCAGTCAAAACTTGACTAAATGTTTTAACGGGTTGAAAGAATGTGTGGGTGAATGAGTGGTGATGGGAGGAGGGGGGAGGGGGGGGGGAGATAGACTCAGAGAGAGAGACAGACTCACAGAGATAGAGTGAGAGAGAGAGTGTGTGTGTGTGTGTGTGTGTGTGTGTGTGTGTGTGTATGTGTGTGTGTGTGTGTGTTTGTGTGTGTTTGTGTGTGTGTGTGTGTGCACAACCCATATGCCCATGCAGAAATTTACTCTACAAAGAGGTAGTAACATGTTTGAAACTGTCTTTAGGTGGTACAAACACAGAGGTGCAATCAAAATCATTGTCTAAAGCACGACCCAGTGAAGGTGATGATTACTATGACAATGAGTCCGCATCAATGTGTTGACTCACCAGCCATGTTTCCAGGCTCAGAGGACAAAGGTCAGTTGGACCTGGTTTAAAAATATGGATAGGTCCAAATGTTTTGGCTTTGTCCCTGTAGTAGGAACATCAATGGCCAGAAGACCCCCTTCATATAGGTATGTCAAGAGAGGGGTTCACTAGTCCGAGGGTTCACTAGTCCCAGGGTTCACTAGTCCGAGAGGAAGTAATCGTCAATCAACGACTTCAATTCTTCTTCTTCCGCATCGAAAATGTTACCTGCTTTGCAAGAATTCAGCAGAAACGCTAATCTTTTCTCCATTTTCGCAGTCAATCGCAACCATAGATCTATGATCGCAACATACTAACACAAGCGGTAGAGAGGCATTATTTCCCCTTAAGACCGCTTCGACCAATCACGTGCGTGGATGTGCGTGTGCGTGCGTGTGCGTGCGTGCGTGTATTTTTCACTGCTGTGGAAACCAAATCGAAGAATATTCTCATAAAAACACTGAGTTGTTTTCATTCAAAAAGATAATGTGGTGTTTTATATTTTGACTGAAGAAATCTCAGACTATTTCCCCCAAGAAACTTAGTTATTTATATTTTGACTGAAGAAAGGATATTAAATTTATCAGGATACCGCCCCAACTGGACAATTACGAGATCGAACTGCCTACAGTTTTTAGTCATATTATGTAGCACCTCGGGTTTCCTTTTGCCCGTGAGGGTCAATTAGTTATCCCACCGACCTGAATTATGGAGAGGATCGAGCCTGGGTTGTACTACAGCCTCACACATAATTTCATTGAAATTGGTTCTCAAACATCGGATATCTATTTGCGGACACACAGACACACACACACACACACACACACACACACACACACACACACACACACACACACAGTGAAACCTATATACCGCCTTTTAAGGGGCGGTATAATAACTGGAAAATCAAGCGTCTATAGTGAACCTTCGGACTACTGAACCCTCGGACTAGTGAACCCTCGGACTAGTGGGAGTTCCCGTATGTCAAGACTATCCAACCAGGGGTATAGGACCAATGGGTCATATCAACAAAGTATGGTCAATGACCGGAGACCGTGGCTTTGGAATGACGATGTGACTCACTACCACACAGACATCCCGGTTCCCTGTCCCTTTTGTAAGCAAGCTGATACTCTTTTGTTTTGGTCGGTGAAACACACGTCATGACACCCGACACCAAAGCAAATGTGTCAGCTTAACTCCTGAAGCAGTAGGATATACCTGTCACTTTCAGGGCAAGAAATGTATACAATGTATCATTATTTTAATGTAGATCCTGATCTACTTCATGATAAGTGCACGTCTATTTTAAACTCATGCCCCCTATAGATCTTCTTTAGTGCTTAGTTTTTTCTAATTACTGCGCTGGCGCCATGGCACAGACATGGACCCTTTTCCACTTTTATGTCCAGTGCAGATCTTAATCTACTGAAGTTTATTCTTCTAAAAGACTGTAGCCACAGATACTAGACATTTCAGCCATTAGTGTAATGTAGAACAATATCTATTTTATGTTAAGTTCAGATCTATCATCTTAAGTGCAGATCTATCATACTATCATGTCAACTGCAGATGTTAAATCTACTTCAAATGGGAATGTTTAGTCTTCTAAGTACTGCTGTGACACAAACATGGATCCTCATCTACCGTTATGTCCACTGCAGATCCTAATCTGCTATTAGACACACAACGAAATTGCAGCCATTAAGATCCTAATCTATCTTAGGTTAAGTGCAGATCTATCATACAGTCACTGTTCACTTCAGATCTTAAATAATCTACTTTTCTGTGTAGTCTTCTAATTACTGCTGTGGTTAATGTCCACCGCAGATCTTAATCTATAGATGTACATACATGTATGTGTAGTCTTCTAATTACTGATGTGGTTAATGTCCACTGCAGATCTTAATCTATAAATGTACATATACATATACATGGATATGCAGTCTTCTAATTAATGCTATGGTTAATGTCCACTGCAGATCTTAATCTATAAATGTACCGTGTATACATGTATGTGTAGTCTTATAATTACTGCTGTGGTTTAATGTTCACTGCAGATCTTAATCTATAAATGTATACGTGTGTAGTCTTCTAATTACTGCAGGCACAGATACAATGGAACACTCTATTCACAAACCCGTGATGTTCCACTCAAAGAGAGCGCACATTTTGAACATTATATTCACAAACCTGTGATGTTCCACTCAATCAGCACAAATTAGGCATACCAAACATGAGCTGAAAATGTACTGAATTTGTACCTCCTGCCCCAAAATGTACTTCAAAATAATGTACTTCAAATGTGCTGCAAAGAAAATTCAGTACATTTGAGGTACACTGAAAATGTACTGCAGTTTTGAACCAAGTTAGGTGGTATACTGAAAACATACCTCTATTGTACTGAAAACATACCTCGTTTAGACTTAACCACTTTTTGATGTACTGAAAATGTGCTTTTGTTGGACTTAGAAAATATTTTGTATGCTGAAAAAGTACTTCAATATGACTTAGAAAACATTTTGTGTACTGAAAATGTGCTTCTTTTGGACTTAGAAAATACTATGTATACTGAAAACATACCAAAATAACTTAGCCATTTTTTGCCTGTACTGCAAATGTACTGCTTTGACTTTGTTACTTTTCATATTGCGAGTGCCAGTTGGACTTAAAAACATTTTGTGTACTGAAAATGTACCACAAACACTACACCATTCCATCTTTCATCGAGCCATTTTCTCTAGCTGTATATTTGACCATGTTTCAGTTAACCTAAAGCAAGACATTACAACTTGCATCTACTTTCTTAATGATATAGACATTTGCCTTCTTCTTCCACAAACATCCAGGTACCATTCAAACTGGAATAAATACACCAGCCAAAACACACATACAATATTCCGCATTATTTATTTTAACAAGACTTAAATTAACTTATTCAAAATGTTCAATTTTTATTTTTTTGTAATTTTTTTTTTTTTAACCTAAAACACAGTTTAAACTTCAAAATAAGCAGAACATAAATATGTTGCTGCATCCACTGAATAAAAGAATGTGATTAAAAAAAACTTAAAAAAAAACTTTTAAAAAAACCCAACACCTTAGTGATTTGAAAACATTTCTGGTCCAATACTCTTGTCTGCATGGTATGCACAAGCTTCTCACTTTTTCTTGTTTCAAGTAAGCTTCCAAACTACTTTCAGTAATTGTCTTTGCCTGGTGTAAACAATGAGTGATCATACAAAATTGTGATTGCAGACAAAAATCACTATTCGATCATGTATTGTGTCGCTTCGCGTGAGTGGCTAGTTCTAAAAATATCGCCCAATCAAATGAAAGGAGACAAAATACACCGCCATTTTGATTTGAAGCAGCCATGATTTAAAACACTGAAACAGTGCTGTCCAGAGTGGATATTTTCCCAGGAATGCATCATGAACGAAGCTTTTGAACTGGATATCTAAGTGTGGGATCAAAGTCTACAATATTGTTGCAATGTTGAGATCCACAACTACTTCCATGCGAAGAGCAGCCGGTCATTTGACAACTTGGAGAACCATGGCTGACAGTGACAGATCTACAGTCTACTTGCTTAGTGAAGTTAGTCAGAAACGAAACATGAAACATCCACTCTGCCTCCACCCGAATCGCAATGAGTGACTCACTGTGTCTCACACTCTTCACTCTAGTTGGTAAGTTGTGTAGATCTTTTTGATACAGTGGTATTTTAACTTTTAGTGCAGCTATTGTGCTGACCCAGTGAGTCGAGTGACTGAAAAGTGAAGTTCAAATCATGGTCAGTAGACACAGTGTCACTGTCAGATAATGGGACTGGTAGTATGGCACGAAGACAAAGAAATACACATTCTTTACTCTTTTCAAACTTTCACTTACTCAAGTTACTGTTACCAGTGCCACTAGAAATAGAACAGAACTTAGCTTTGAGTTTGAATTGAGCACTTTAGTAATGAGTTATCGGCCATGGACATTCTTTATACTTTATAGCTCACTTGCATCCACGAAGAGTGCTTGCATTCGTCATTTGTAACCAATTATTTCCTTCCATACATTTAGTATTTGAAAATTAGCAAGTTTAACTAATTGTTGCTCTTCCAAATTAAATGAAAATAATCAAATGTTGAATTGTATATTAAGTTATTTTAAGTTATTAGTATTACTTTATTAGACAAAAGTAATAATAACTACTATGCTGGGTTTTTTCAAGTATCCCCTGGATACATGTGCGTGCAGTGAAGAGTAGCAAATAAGCAAATCTATATTTGTTTTATTTATATTAGCTATGCAGTCGGCGTCGCCAGAGTCAGCGTCGCCAGTCACCACCACCACGACAAATATTCCTCAATTTGCAGCGAGTGTTGCCAATTAGTTCATTGCTTCATTCTTTGCTTGAAGCCTGATCCTTTCTGTGCATTAGAGCAGATCCTAATAGCAGCTAGTGTCCTTTTTTCAAAAGCCTTGAATGTTCTCACGTGTTGCTATGGGATGTTTTTGATTTAGCCTTCATATGACCTCGATGGTGCACCAACACCGCGTGCAACAGTAGCGGCTAAGACGTCGAGATCAGGTAACTAATTATTCCCTATCAAAAAACAAGAAAGGTAAGTTTGTTGGAATGTTTGTTATTGACAAAACAATACATTCACAAATATATATATTAATTTACAACAAACTACCTTTCTTGTTTTTTTTATTCTGAATTTTGGAACGTTGGCAGTCTTTTTGTTTTTGGATTTATTTAATTATTCCCTAACAAAATTATGATGTGTCTACTAACTTTTTAAGTGCCGACAGTTTTGGTTTTGGTTAATGCTTTAGTAAAAATTTTATTTATGTTCATAATTGGTTGGGTTTTTTCAGTTCTAACCACAGCACCTGGCCTGCACTGAAGCCTGCAATGCGAATGCAGCTGCACTGAGGGTGCAGGTCAAGGACCTGCAGGCCAAGGTCACTAGCCTGGAGGCAAAACAGCGCGAGCTGGAGGGGGAGCTGGTGGCCATGGCAGCTATGCTACACAAGGTATGTTAGGTATGATAGCTGCATACCTGCCAACTGCTACAAATTTTGGCATGCTATGCTCAAAAAAAAATGACAAGCATGCAAAATGTTCACTTATCCCTCGACAATCAATAATGAACATAGCGTCACTAGCCAAGTACTGATGCCTGGGTACCACTCCGTTATGACTCGATGTTGTCCACATGACTTGCTTAGCCATTTGTGAATTTTGTTGCAAGCATTCACATATCTGGTGACTGGCCAATCGTGAATTTGATTAGAATATGCAATGCTCTTGTAAAGTTGTAACCAAATTTAATAATGATGCTTGCACCGTGTTTGAAATGGGAGGCAGAATAAAACGGAGGAAGCGTAAGGGTGGTGAAGATAATGGTACAGGTTCCACGCCGATGCGGACGAATAACTAGTTTTCAAAGATTTTTGCCAAAGAATTCGACGGACTTTGCGTGTATGGGTAATAATGAACTTTGTCATCATTTTCACGAGTTTTCATTCACAAACACATGGGAAATAAATCTCATGTTCCCCATGCAATAAATCGAGGTGGTGAATGGGTTTGAGCTTTCAGGTGAAACGTGGATTGTCAAAGTAAAAGCCAATCAGGCTGATTGTTTGATGTGTGGAACCATCGCGGCATTGGATTTGTGTTTCCGAGGACAACGATTGTAAGCATTCACTCTCAAAGACCCAATCAATGTTTGTTGATAATTACCGCGGCGACTCATGGTCAATTTGCAACTTATCTCTGTAATCGCAAAATCCACAACGAAAAGTCATAAACACTAAAAAGAAAAGAAATATGCTGAACACTTACTGAACTCACAGGTATGATCGCAGCTCTGGTACATTTTCAGACTGGAAGAAAAGCGTCAACAAGCTACGTTTGACGTCGCAAGGGACACTTCCTGTAATGGCCACATGGTGTTCCTGTTATTTGTCCTACTCGTGTGAATGCTAAAATCTAGTTCTTATACACACACCACCATCCATCTACTCAAACCACTTGACCACCTGATTCCACATGGTGTCAGACAGTAAAAAAACAAGAAGATTTGCGTGAGTAGAGTTTTCGTTTTGGCATGAGAAGTAATTGACTGACTAAGTTGTAACAAACACTGAAGCAACATGCCACAGGAACAAGCACCAGTGAAACAGTTCACAGCTAGTGTACCAGCCCCTACCAAGCTGGAAGTTGGATCAAATTTGTCACACAACTGGAAGAAGTTTAGACGGCAGTGGGAAAATTATGCTATTGCCAGTCGTCTGTCTAAGGAGGAAAACGCGTTCCAGTGTGCTGTCTTTCTCGCCACTATCGGTGAAGATGCTATGGACATTTTTGATGGACTCCACTTTGAGGAAGAAGGCCACAGACAGGACCTCGCAGTTGTCTTGAAGAAGTTTGAAGATTTCTGCGTGGGGGAAGCTCATGAGGCGTATGAGTCATACAAATTCCATTCACGAAAGCAAGAGCAAGGGGAGACTATTGAAGCCTACATTGCCTGCTTACGCCAGCTTGCCAAGAGTTGCAATTTCGAGGCACAAACAGACAGAATGATTCGAGATCAGATCGTCGTTGGTGTCAGAGAAGACAAACTCAGAGAGAAGCTACTTGAAAGAAAGAAACTCTCACTGAGTGACTGCTTGGAGATCGGCAGGGCACATGAGACATCGCAACAACAGATGCAGTCCATGTCAGGTGCTGATTCTGCGCAAGTCCAGAGACTACAAGGAGGAAGAAGATTCCCCAAAAAGGACAAAGGCCAGCAGGGTCAGAGTCGTAGTCACCAACCATATCAAAGCAACAGCAGCAAACCGCAGTCGAACGGGAACAAGTGTGACAGATGTGGAAAGTCACCAAAGCACAACCGGAAAGACTGCCCCGCACGAGAAGCAGAATGTAGAGTATGTTCAAAACGAGGACATTATGCCGTTCGAAACACTCTGTTCGACAGGTGGAAGAGGACGATGATGACGTCATTCTTGGATCCATAACATCCAATGAGACAGCCACAGTCAACAGTTTGAAGGAAGATCTTTGGCATGCCGACATTGAAGTCAATGGACAACGTGTCAAGTTCCGTGTCGATACAGGAGCAGATGTATCAGTCGTCCCAGAGCGCTACTTCAGAAAAGATTCTACAGCTGTGTCCAAAACAAGCAAGAAACTTTTCGGCCCAGGACAGACAAAGATAAACGTTGTTGGACAGTTCACGGCTACTCTGTCAACAAAGAAGACCAACACAGTACAAGATATGTACGTCATTGAAAACCTCAAGGAACCTTTACTGGGGAGACCAGCGATTGAAGCTCTTCAACTCCTTGAGAGAATCAACACTGTGGAAACACCCAAGACATCCATTAAAGATGACTTCCCAAAGCTGTTTGAGGGTCTTGGAAAACTTGGGCACACATACAAGATCGCAATGAAGGAAAACGCTAAACCTTATGCAGTCTCTGCACCCAGACGCATCCTCCTGCCAATGCAACAGAAGGTAAAAGATTAGCTGAAGCGACTTGAGGAACTGGACGTAATAAGGCCTGTCACTACACCAACAGAATGGTGTGCACCCATTGTGGTCGTACCAAAGGCCAATGAGAAAGTACGAGTTTGCGTTGACCTTACCAAACTTAACGAGTCAGTGCGACGGGAAAACTTTCCTCTTCCCACCACAGATGAACTCCTCGCACAGCTGGCAGGAGCCACGTTATTCAGCAAGCTGGACTGCTACAGTGGTTTCCATCAAATACCCCTGGCAGATGAGTCCCAAGAGCTGACCACGTTTATTACCCCATTCGGGAGGTACTGCTACAAACGACTGCCATTCGGAATCAACTCCGGACCTGAAATATTCCACCGTGAGATGACACACATCCTAGCAGGGATTCCAGGGATCATAGTGGACATCGATGATGTACTCATCAGCGGGAAAGACAAGCTGGAGCACGACAGTCGACTCCACACAGTCCTGGAAAGACTTCAGAAAGCCGGTGTCACCCTCAACGACAAATGTGTCTTTTCAACAAAAGAGATGAAGTTCCTTGGACACATTGTCTCAGTTGAAGGAATCAGGATTGACCCTGACAAGGTTGACGCCATCAACAACTTCCCAAGACCAGAGAACGTTCCTGAGTTACGTCGATTTTTGGGAATGATTAATCATGTTGGCAAGTTCACCTCCAACCTTGCAGAAAACACAAAGCCACTACGAGAACTTCTCAAGTCGGAGAATGACTGGATATGGGGAGCACCTCAAGAGAAAGCCTTCCAAGATCTCAAAGTGTCGCTGAGCTCCGCGCCAGTACTCACACACTACAACCCAAAGAAGCCACTGAAGATCTCTGCAGATGCTTCATCGTTCGGCCTGGGAGGTGTGCTCCTACAGAAGGAAGGAGAGAATTGGAAGCCTGTTTTCTATGCCTCAAGGTCACTCACAAGCACAGAGCAAAGATATGCTCAGGTTGAAAAGGAAGCTCTTGCCATGACTTGGTGCTGTGAGAAGTTCACTGATTTTCTTCGGGGACTCCCACGTTTCACGATTGAAACAGACCACAAACCTCTCCTGGCTATCATGAAGACAAAAAGGCTTGATGAGCTCACTCCTCGCCTCCAACGCTTTCGTATGAGAACAATGTGTTTCTCATACGACATTATCTACACAGCAGGAAAGAACCTGGTGACTGCGGACGCACTGTCTCGGGCTCCTGGTGGTGTTCCTGCTGAACAGGATCGTCAAATGGAGGTCGAGACAATAATGTTCGTCCAGTCAGTCATTGAGTCGATTCCTGCTACAGATAAGAGAATGGAGGAGATAAGGGCGGAGCAAAACAAAGATGAGATCTGCAGCAAGATAGCCAACTGCTGCAAGACCGACAAATGGCCAGAGTCAGCAAGGAAAGATCAACAACTGAGAGCATACTGGACAGCTCGGCATGACCTCACCGTCCAACAGGGTTTGCTGATGTTCCAGAGTAGAGTGGTCATACCTAAAAAGCTCCAGTCAGACATCCTGCAGCGACTTCATCAAGGTCATCAAGGAATAGTCAAGTGCCGGGCTCTCGCCAAGATCAGTGTCTGGTGGCCTGGACTTTCGAAGTCAATTGAAAGCATGGTGAAAAACTGTGCAACATGTGAAAAGGGGAGAACACTTCACCCTGAACCTCTAAAACCAACACCAACACCTGACTACCCATGGCAACGTATTGGAACAGACCTGTTTGAACTGAACGGACACCAGTACCTTGCCATTGTGGACTATTTCTCAAGATGGGTCGAAATCGCTCATCTGAAGAAGACATCATCACAAGCCACAATAGAGCATATGAAATCCATCTTTGCTCGTCAAGGGATCCCCGAGTGCGTTGTTTCCGACAATGGCCCTCAGTATGACTCCAGGGAGTTTAGACTCTTCTCCCAGGAGTACGGCTTCACCCATCTGACGAGCAGTCCCTACCACCCTGAGGGGAATGGAGAAGCAGAGAGAGCTGTACAGACTGTCAAAAACCTTCTGAAGAAAGCTAAAGATCCGTACATTGCCCTGATTAACTACAAAGCGACACCGTTGGCACAAGGCTTAAGTCCGGCTGAACTATTAAACGGCAGGCAACTTAGGACTAGGATCCTTACACATCCTTCTCGGTACATACCGAAACCCCTGGATCAAACGAAGTTCCGTGAAGCTGACTATCACCAGAAAATGCAGCAGAAGGCCAACTTTGACAGACGTCATCGTGCAAGGTCCCTGTCGCCACTACCACCGGGTCAGCAAGTCTGGATCAAACACCCAAGGCCTTGTCCAGCTGAAGTGACAACACCTTCAACACCAACCCGTTCTTACCCTGTGAAGACAAGTGCCGGTACAATGACCAGACGGAACCGCCACCAGCTTCGTCGCCGTAGTCGCCAGCAACAACACCAGAGTGACGTCCCAAGGTCATCTGCCACTCTCCCTGCTACCGAGGAACGCATCCCAGACCAAGAGCCACTGGACCTCACACCAGCCTTTGGAGGAGACGCTGCCCGAACAAGATCCGGACGCATTGTGAAGCCACGAGAAAGACTCGATCTTTGAAAACAGATATGCACATGGACTTCCGTGAAGTGCAAACTGTTCGATTTTGGTTTCGCGTTCGTTTTCGGTTCCGCGTTCGTTTTCGCGTCGTCTATTTAGTTTCATATTCGATTCGAGTTTTATTCTAGTCAAAGCGTGTTTGTGCTAAGTTTTGTCCATTCTTAATTAGGGGAGATGTAGTGTTATTTGGTTTGTGTACTATATTAAGGCTATTGAGTTTTGGGTAAAGAGACACTTCCTGTAATGGCCACATGGTGTTCCTGTTATTTGTCCTACTCGTGTGAATGCTAAAATCTAGTTCTTATACACACACCACCATCCATCTACTCAAACCACTTGACCACCTGATTCTACAATCTCCTGCTACTGTGACGATGCTTTGTGGCCCGGAGTTTGATTCTAAAAATTCGTCTCCCTGTGGGTTATTGTACATTTTGTTGCACAACCAAAATGATGACAAAAACGATGTTTGGTGGCTTGTTGTCAGACCAGCATTTTGTTGTTGGTCCTCGGGGAGCATATCGCCTTTTGTCTCATATTTATCAACCGCGGCCTTTGGCCTTGGTCGA
The DNA here is from genome assembly GCF_037325665.1 of Littorina saxatilis. Lineage (NCBI taxonomy): Eukaryota > Metazoa > Mollusca > Gastropoda > Littorinimorpha > Littorinidae > Littorina > Littorina saxatilis. Next base: position 19,654,721 of record NC_090258.1, read on the forward strand.
TAAAGATGAAACAAAAGACGATATGGTCCCCTTGGACCAACAAAAAAGCTGGTCTATCAACAAGCCACCAAACATCTTATAATGTTTAGACGGCTGTAACGTCATAGAGCTCTCAGAATCTTACCAACGTTTTTGATGGCATACATGCGGGTGTGCGATTCAAATTTATGATTATGCTAATGCTACGCTTAAACACCATGCTACTCTAAAATTGGGTGAACGTTCCAAAATGCTACTCACAGGGGTTGTCAGCTATGTAGCTGACAAGTAAAATTGGACATAGGGACTTACATCTGCCAAGTAGTTTCACAAGTTTAGTTAGTTATTATTGTTTATCATCTCTTCAGCAGGAAATGCTGTTTGAGGCTGGAGCAACAGAAATTGCATTGGTTGAGCAAGAACAATCTTCCGCCTTGCCAGCAGGTAGTTATTGGCTTTATTAGCAAGTGTTCATCGACAATTGATGACCGGTAATTTTTAATGAGTTGGGGCATCCTGACCAATCACAGGAACCGTTTCATTAAAACACCAACTTGATTGAATTACAATTCTATTGCTCTCTTGTATCTGAAGCAGACAGGTTTTTTTGTTTGTTTTTAATGTCCCTTCAGCTGATGCTAGCTGCTATTCGAGACCGATGCAGTTATTTTCTTTTTCACTTCACGTGGCAAGTTCTACGTTTCAGACTATTTACATTCAGATCTATACCGGCACGGTTGGCCTAGTGGTAAGGCGTCAGCCCCGTGATCAGGAGGTCGTGGGTTCAAACCCCGGCCGGGTCATACCTAAGACTTTAAAATTGGCAATCTAGTGGCTGCTCCGCCTGGCGTCTGGCATTATGGGGTTAGTGCTAGGACTGGTTGGTCCGGTGTCAGAATAATGTGACTGGGTGTCAGACATGAAGCCTGTGCTGCGACTTCTGTCTTGTGTGTGGCACACGTTAAATGTCAAGCAGCACCGCCCTGATATGGCCCTTCGTGGTCGGCTGGGCGTTAAACAAACACAAAATTCAGATCTATCACTGTAAAAGAAGGTTCTAAAAATTAATCACTATCACTTCTGGTACTTCAAATCTTGTAAAAAAAAAATCTTGATCTCTTTTAAAAAGTTAAAAATCTTGTCCGGGGGAACATCCCGGATCTGAACCAGACATAGATGCATTCATATTAATTGATTGCACAAGTGGTATTCTGCTGGTAAAGTCAACGGTTAAAGAAAAGACTTCAAGTACAGAGGTTTATGGATGGATATTAATATTTTTCTTGCAGGTTTTAATGTGAATTATAATTTTGTCTGAACCTGCTGAATATATCATTTCAGCTTACACCGTGGCAAGCAATGAGGGCAGCTCGTCGGCGAGGATTAGGACGGTGCTGCGGAGCAAGCTGTCAGCAGCCATTTGTAAAGCTAAGAATTCGAAGTAACTTTTACGTTCTGATGTAATATATTATTGTGCCATGTGCCAGGACCTATGGTTGTTCGGATGTATGTACAGTACCGACTTTATTTTCTTTAAGATCCGTTCCATTCTAATGTGTCAATTTTTTTGCCATATGATCGTTATCTCTGTATGGTATATTTTTTATCTAGTCACGTTCTGTTGTATGTACATCAAATTGTTTCTCTCCTATTATTGGTATGAGAGTTCTAGTCATAGTTTGTCAGTGTCTTTATGTGATCTCCAGCCATGTTCTACGGTATGGACATTTTGATGAGTTATTTTCTTGTGTACTGGGCATATTTCTGTGTGTATAATTTTTTTTTCCTTTCTATCCCCCCTCCCCCCCAATCTTTGCAGTACATTTTTGGTATACCTCGGCAGCAGTACATAATCAGTATATTTATGGTACATTCTATTTTCTTCGGCAATTATTCTTAAACCTCTAGAGAAGTATATTATTAGTATACTTTTAGTACATTTTTGGTATACCCCGGCAGCAGTACATAATCAGTATACTTATGGTACATTTTTTTTCTGTGGCAATTTTTATAAACCTCTGGGGAAGTATATTATTGGTATACTTTTAGTATATTTTTGGTATACCTCTGCAGCAGTACATAATCAGTATACTTATGGTACATTCTTTTTTCTGTTGCAATTTTTCTTAAACCTCTGGGGAAGTATATTATTGGTATACTCTTAGTACATTTTTGGTATACCTTGCAGCAGTTCATGATAATCAGTATACTTATGGTACATTCTTTAACTTCTAGGGCAGTATATTATTAGTATGCTTTCAGTATCTGTGAGGTGTGCCTCCAAAGCAGCTATTAATCAGTACAGTTGCAGTATATTTGTGGTACATTTGCAGTATGGATGTGGTATGCTTGCATGCAGGTGTAAAAGTATATTAATACATATTTTTCTGTTAAGTTGAACACTATATATTTGCGAAGTGGGGTACCCTATGCGGGACATCAGCCGTATGCAGATTACGCCTCAGAACACTCTCGCATTTCACAAAGACAACAATAATTTGAAACATTTCAAGAACTGCATCAGTTTTATTAGATACTATTTCAACAAAAACAGCACAAACGCGACTATTATCAACAACACAGAACGGGAGGTAAGTCTTCAAAGACGCACCAAGTGTGCGTTCCCGTTTTTGGACGCCATTTTTGCTAGCATTTTCACAGTAAATCTTAATATTTCCATATCTATTGAATGATTTTGGTATTTTCTTTGATTGTGCTGATTCTCCTATCTCTCTGGCACTGGGTGCTTTTGTGACCAGTTTCTCCCCTAGACTGTATGGAAAAATGCGTCCGTGTGAGCTGACCCCCACTTGTGACCAGTAGCAAAGAACAACTCAAATACAATATCACTGAGTGATAAACAGGAGCAATTCTTGACATTTCAACCAAATCATACATTTTAATGCATGTGTATGTTCATCTGACACTATCAAGGGTCACAAAGAAACAAAAAAATTGCAATAAGGGATGTTTGTTTGTTTTGTTTTGTTTATTTGTTGCTTAACGTCCAGCCGACTACGCAGAGCCATATCAGGACGAGGAAGGGGGGGATGAAGGGGGCCACTTGTCAAGCGATTCCTGTTTACAAATGCACTAACCCATTACTTGTGTCCCAGCAGGCTTTAGTAAAACTAAATTAATACCTACTGGAAGATGACCAGTTTCCAGTATGTTAAAATAGGCTTAACCTATCTACTGCTGGACTTACATCAGAACACTAACAGATTAAACTATACATGAATCGCGAGACAAGCGGCAAGAGAAGAGATTTTTGGAAAAAATACAGGTGAATGAGCAAGAAGGCAGAAAAAAGAAAAGAATTCATGAAGAAAAAGAGAGCATGACAGGAAAGAGGAACCAAAAATCTACCTAACAGCAAACTAGAAAGCTCCTGCGGTTCCAAAAACAGGAGGGGCCTTTAATTTCATAACCGCAGTGCCCCACTGCGGGACAATAAGGGATGAATAACCTTTGGAAATAATTGACCTTGGGTGGAAAAACTCAGCCGAATCACCCAGAAGAACTGTTGCTACAGCTATAATTATTTTTGGTCGAAGCAAATATATTAAGCCATGCATGACAAAATCAACAAGTCGCGTAAGGCGAAATTACAACATTTAGTCAAGCTGTCGAACTAACAGAATGAAACTGAACTCACTGCATTTTTACAGCAAGAGCGTATACTCGTAGCATCGTCAGTCCACCGCTCGATGCACAGGCAGTGAAATTGATAAGAAGAGCGGGGTAGTAGTTGCGCTGAGAAGGATAGCACGCTTTTCTATATCTGTATTCTTTTTAACTTTCTGAGCGTGTTTTTAATCCAAACATATCACATCTATGTTTTTGGAATCAGGAACCCACAAGGAATAAGATGAAATTGTTTTTAAATCGATTTCGGAAATTTTATTTTAATAATAATTTTTATATTTTTTAATTTTCAGAGCTTGTTTTTAATCCGAATATAACATATTTATATGTTTTTGGAATCAGAAAATGATGAAGAATAAGATAAACGTAAATTTGGATCGTTTTAAAAACAAATTATTTTTTTTACAATTTTCAGATTTTTAATGACCAAAGTCATTAATTAATTTTTAAGCCACCAAGCTGAAATGCAATACCGAAGTCCGGCCTTCGTCGAAGATTGCTTGGCCAAAATTTCAATCAATTTGATTGAAAAATGATGGTGTGACAGTGCCGCCTCAACTTTTACAAAAAGTCGAATATGACGTCATCAAAGGTATTTATCGAAAAAAAGAAAAAAACGTCCGGGGATATCATTCCCAGGAACTCTCATGTCAAATTTCATAAAGATCGGTCCAGTAGTTTGGTCTGAATCGCTCTACACACACACACAGACAGACAGACACACACACACACATGCACCACAACCCTCATCTCGATTCCCCCCTCTACGTTAAAACATTTAGTCAAAACTTGACTAAATGTAAAAATCATAAAAATTGGTAAATACTATGTGAAGATGCTATTGCACAAACATTTGATTTTGCAATGTACTAACCACAGGTGAAGAAAACAAAATAAAGCTGTTGGGAATAACAAATCCACATATTACTTCATCGTTCTGACTCACTCAATTGGGTGTGTATATAATACATGACTACAGCTGTTGTAACTTGTTGAAACACCCAGGTTCAAAGATGTGTGACATGTGATTAACCGACTGATTGCATCATGCAACAAGCAGAACCATCTCTCTCTCTCTCTCTCTCTCTCTCTCTCTCTCTCTCTCTCTCTCTCTCTCTCTCTCTCTCTCTCTCTCTCTCTCTCTCTCTCTCTCTCTCTCTCTCTCTCTCTCTCTCTCTCTCTCTCTCTCTCTCTCTCTCTCTCTCTCTCTCTCTCTCTCTCTCTCTCTCTCTCTCTCTCTCTCTCTCTCTCTCTCTCTCTCTCTCTCTCTCTCTCTCTCTCTTATAGTTGGGATGGAAAATCTGTGACAATATTTTGTTTGCCAAGTTTATTTCAGGCCTAAGTGCCCTTCAAATGTCCTTTATAAGTGCTTTTGTTCTGTAAGGACTGAACATCTAATGTCAACACAATTCTCTCTTTATATGTCTGTACACTGGCCTCCATAAATTTCCCATACCTAGACCCTGTTTACACAAAAAAACAGGTTCCAGCTGAATGTGAATGTGAACTTTGTGTCCTAGCTGGCCTCAACACACAATACGCTTATCTCCACCCCTGAGTGCATATGGCTGGTCGCACTATTTGTTTAATACTCAACACTTCCAACATGAATACAGCCGGCGGTGAAAGGGTTTAGAATCCATGCGGGCCTATTCAAAATCATGCATGCATAGTACACAGACAAATCTATTCACGCCTGGTATATTAATATATTATAAAGAGAGAGAGAGAGAGAGAGAGAGAGAGAGAGAGAGAGAGAGAGAGAGAGAGAGAGAGAGAGAGAGAGAGAGAGAGAGAGAGAGACACACACACACACACTCACAGACAAAAGCAAGACACTTTTTTTTTTAGATCGCACGCTCTGAAGGGCAAAGATTGTTGCTGGTCTCTGCAATTTCGCAGGGGTGAGCCAACGAACACAGGAAGCATTTTAAAAGTGTCAGCCAGAGAATTCAATGGCCCATTCAAACCTGGACTGTGCCATCAAAAGGGTTTGCTTCACGTTTCAACGGAGAAGCATAATAAGGCCCAGAGTCAACCCTGATACCTGCGCCTTTTTCAACAAACAATAGGCAGACACAAAGGACCCATTCCACACACAAGTCCGTGGCAATGCCCTGGTGGCAATGTCCTGGACTATCATGACGCTGAGGCTATTTCAGGTAGGTATACTCACAATATGGCCTAGAGTGTGGCAGAAAAAGGACTACACATTGGCAGCAGAGGTATTAGCACTATTTTTAGAAACATGCTCGCATGTTTTCTGCAAGCATGTATGCAAATTTTTTGTTTGTTTATTTGTTGCTTAACGTCCAGCCGACTACGCAGAGCCATATCAGGACGAGGAAGGAGGGGATGAAGGGGGCCACTTGTCAAGCGATTCCTGTTTACAAATGCACTAACCCATTACTTGTGTCCCAGCAGGCTTTAGTAAAACTAAATTAATACCTACTGGAAGATTACCAGTTTCCAGTATGTTAAAATAGGCTTAACCTATCTACTGCTGGACTTACATCAGAACACTAACAGATTAAACTATACATGAATCGCGAGACAAGCGGCAAGAGAAGAGATTTTTGGAAAAAATACAGGTGAATGAGCAAGAAGGCAGAAAAAGGAAAAGAATTCATGAAGAAAAAGAGAGCATGACAGGAAAGAGGAACCAAAAATCTACCTAACAGCAAACTAGAAAGCTCCTGCGGTTCCAAAAACAGGAGGGGCTTTTAATTTCATAACCGCAGTGCCCCACTGCGGGAATGTATGCAAATCTAAGGTAGAATTGCAACATGATTTATCAAACCGGAACAGCCTCGGCAAGCTACTTAACTTACACTGATGTGTGTCTAGCCTATACAAATGTACCTCTACTGATACCATCCTACATCAAATGACCTTCACTGTGAAGTACACATGTTTTCAGACATGTACTTTCAATTTCGATTTGCTCAAAGTACAGGACCCCTACACACAAAAATACAAAACGAAAATGTCCACAGGTGAAAAGGTACTTCAAGTGTAAGTTGCTATTTTCGACTAAACCCAAACTTACTCCCTGCTGAAATTTAAATTGGTCACGGCAACCCTAAAAATGACCCACCCACATCCACTCTCTCCGGAAACTGCACTTAAACCCTTAGAATGAAGAGGAGTCCTGACCGTGAGAACTGCTTGAAAGTGCTAACTGCTTGAAACAGTGCTAATGTATCCGCTTCTTTGTTAATTATGTCATTATCTCTATACTAATCCTTATACTTGTACGGTAATAGCAAGAACTGAATAAGCTCAACTTGCAACATCCTGATACAATTCTTCAAGTAGAGATGTACATGATATAACTGAAAGAGAACAAGTTGTTCGTTTGATTTTTGAGTGGGGCCTCCACTTTCATTTGAAAAAAAGTCGGATATGACGTCAGCAAAGACATTAATAAAAAAAAAGAGGAAAAAATCGTCTGGGGATATCATCTACAGGAACTCAAGCAAAATTTCATCAACATCTGTCGGGTAGTTTTCTAGGAATCACTGTGCACGCGCACGCACATGCCCACACACATACCTCGTCTCGATTTCTAGTCTATGTGAAAACATCTAGTCAAAACTTGACTGAATGTAAAAAATAAACTTGCTAAATAGCAAATATGGTGAACAAGAGCTTGACTAAAGACCTTCATGGGAAAAAAAACCACAGTTATATTATTACCTTTTCTGGAATTAACGCAAACTAATATAATATCGTTCAGAGTTACTTCTTCAAACATACAGTGACTAAATTTGCGCTTGCTGTTGCTTCATTCATGAGTTATTAAATCTCCCCCACTATATTGGATAAATAAAACCGGCACGGTTGGCCTAGTGGTAAGGCGTCCGCCCCGTGATCGGGAGGTCGTGGGTTCGAACCCCGGCCGGGTCATACCTAAGACTTTAAAATTGACAATCTAGTGGCTGCTCTGCCTGGCGTCTGGCATTATGGGGTTAGTGCTAGGACTGGTTGGTCCGGTGTCAGAAAAATGTGACTGGGTGAGACACGAAGTTTGTGCTGCGACTTCTGTCTTGTGTGTGGCGCACGGCCCTGGCCCTTCGTGGTCGGCTGGGCGACCTGACATACACTTCGTTACCACAAAGGCTTAGGCCAACAAAAAAAAGTTGTATGTTTCTGGTCACCCGACCCTACCTAGTTTTTTTCCCGCATACCCTAGACTTTTTTTTAGTGCATTTGTAAAAAAAAAAGCAAAAAAAAAGCGTCAAAACGAAAGTAACAGACGGCAGACGACACAAGGGGGATAACCCCGCATCCCTTTTGTCTCATTTGTTTTGTAATGTGTTGTCTTTCTCTTTGTATAGTAAGTCCAATCTCTTTGCGTCACTGTATAGTTATTTTCTACCCTGACCAAAACAAAACAAAAACAAAACAAAAATCCCTACCTACCTACCCTATTTTTTGTAGCCATGTTACCAGAAACATACAACTTTTTTTTTTTTCCTTATGTAAGGCATGTCTTGGTTGGGTACACATCGAGAGTAAGGCATGTTTTGGTTGGGTACACATCGAGAGTTCTTTCTTTCTTTATTTGGTGTTTAACGTCGTTTTCAACCACGAAGGTTATATCGCGACGGGGAAAGGGGGGAGATGGGATAGAGCCACTTGTCAATTGTTTCTTGTTCACAAAAGCACTCATCAAAAATTTGCTCCAGGGGCTTGCAACGTAGTACAACACATCGAGAGTAGATTAGTAACCTGAAAGATCAACTGTAGGCTAACCACTACGTACATTTGTACTCCACCAACAGTACTTTACGCTCTGCCACATTTTCACAGAACACAGTTCGATCAGTACTGACAGAACTGGAGCCGGTCTTTTCCGGAAAAAAAGTGTTAAACCGTTCAGGCAGAATCTCAACCAGCCATGCATATGTGAGGCATTAATTGGCATTGCCTACACTGGCTCAGTAAAAGTACAAGACGTGTAAGGCATCTAGGGCTTAATCTACAAATCCCATGTAGCCAGTCCAACATAACTCTTCCCCAACATAACGTTACCCTGTTTAGGTTTTAACCTACAAATCCCATCCACGAAGTCAAGAAAAATAAACTCTACCCCCAACATAACTTTACCGCCTTCATGGTTTAACCTACAAATCCCAGTCCAGCATAACTCTACCCCAACAATATAACTTTACCTGTTTATGGTTTGACCTAGAAATCCCATCCACCCAGTCCAACATAACTCTATCCCAACATAACTTTACCCTGTTCAGAGTTTGACCTACCTTGGCCAGGGCGAACAACAAAACCCAGTTGCTGACTTCTCCAACCTAAGCACTACTACGCCGAGCTTTTCCAATCTGAGAGCTATGCTATGTACTGACAGCAAACACATGGGTCGTTCTATAAAGTTGTGTACCCGTGGAAACCATGTTCCGCGATCAATATTACTTGTATGCTTTTGTTTTGTTTTCTGAAGAAGAAGAAACCTTTTACCCCATCAGAAGATGACTTCAGTAACAAAATCCCATTTCCAATTATGTTCCTAGCGTGCAGAGAAAGAATTAAGGATGATTGCACAAACTCTTGGGTCTACGTTCATTACATTACAACCATTTCGGTCAATCTACAAAGCGTGGTATAAATTCTATAATGCTGTGAGATTTGTATGTTCAATCCTATCAACGCTTGTTATGGTGCGCCAAATTGATATTACTATCGTTAACAGTTATAAAGGGTTTCGAAACTATCGTTAACTGTTATATAGAGTTTCGAAACTATCGTTATCTGTTATAAAGAGTTTCGAAACTATCGTTAACTGTTAAATAGAGTTTCGAAACTATCGTTAACTGTTATTTAGAGTTATATCAATAGCGCGTTTGTGCGCGCTATTGCTAAAACTATGAATAACAGATAACGAGGGTTTCGCAAAACGGCGGCATGGTGCGCGCAAGTGATATTACTATCGTTAACTGTTATATAGAGTTTCTAAAAATAGCGATGGCGTGGTCGGATGTTTTGATGCCGGCAAAATGGCTGCTGAACGTTTCGTTCGAGCGAATTTGCACTAAATACTACAACATTTAGTAGATCATATTCAAGTAACTGTCGTCTGATAAGTCCATCATTTCGCTGCTTCGTTTAATCAAGTAATCAAATCTTCGTTACAGCTAGCACGCTTCCTGTTTTCACAGAAATATTTGTCAGTGTCAGCTTGACCCGTTCTAGCTACCGCGCTGTGTGCGAGTCAGTTTGTACACATACGGCTGGCATGCATGCAGTGTGCAACGGTCAGTGTCAGTACCCAAAACACGATGCGAAAGCATGCAGTGTTTTCCAAAACGCGTCGTGGGGAATGTCACGTTGTTTTGTGTTTGTTTTGGAAAAAAACCACTGTTTTGTGTAGCTGTGCGTCTGTCATGGTCTTTTCCGCTAATATTCCGCGTCTTCAAACCGCACACGTGGAAAACGGTACGGCCAAAAGTACAAATGATATGATAAAGCTAATATTAAACAAACTCAACAATGATTTGAGAAGACGACAACAGAAGAACGGTCAATAACTAATGTTGCAGTTTTTTTAAATTGTGTTTCTAGTTAAAATGTACATTTCGTAGCAAAAAGACAGTTTTGCAATGGCAGTTTCAGGGTTTTCCCATTTGGGAACGATACCGACGCGCTTTTGATAAATCTATCGTTAGCTGTTATATAGAGTTTCTGAAACTCTATCTAACAGATAACGATAGTTTCGAAACTCTACATAACAGTTAACGATAGTTTCAAAACTCTGTATAACAGTTAACGATAGTTTCAAAACCCTATATAACAGTTAACGATAGAAATATCAATTTGGCGCACCATAGCTTGTGGGGTAACTGTTAAAGGGTGACTAGAAAATAGTAGAATGAATACTCCTGGTTTTCATGGTTGAAAGTTCTTTGTGACAAAATTAAGATATTGCTCGCATGACATGGTTTCCACTGGTTTCAAAAGTAACAAAATACAGCTTTGTAGAACAACCAAAATACTCTTTCCCTCCTTTTGCATTTGCAAACAGTCTTTATGGTTCAAAGCTTATTGGAAACAACATTATTTAATTAACGAAAAGAACAGTTCCAAAATGCAGATATTGCTCGTGTAAGATGGTTTCCTGGGGTACACAGCTTTGTAGAATAACCCATAGACATCCGTTTCTGCTCAACTGGAAACGGCATAAATATTAATGAAATCAACTTCTCTGGTTGAAAGTCCTTCATTACAAAATGAAGTTGTTGTTGACGTAAGGTGGCCATGGTTAACACTTTGGTTAACACTTCTTGATAATAAAACGAAGATATTGTTATTGGTATATGAAGTCTTATATCGCGCACGTATCTCAAGACTCGGACTCAAAGCGCAGGGATCTATTTATGCCGTGTGAGATGGAATTTTTTACACAATACATCACGCAGTCACATCGACCAGCAGATCGCAGCCATTTCGGCGCATATCCTACTTTTCACGGCCTATTATTCCAAGTCACACGGGTATTTTGGTGGCCATTTTTGGCTCACGTAAGTGTAGCCTATGCGATGATAAACTTTGTCTGTCTGTGCGTGCGTGCGTGCGTGCGTGTGTGTGTGACTAGAAACTTTAACATTTCCGAGTCTATGGATAAAGCTCGCATAAGAAGACTACGTCTCGGTCAAAAGTGTTTGACGTGTGTGATAGAAACTATTTGAAGACGTCACATTATGACGTAAGAGGGTTAGACGTCACGCAAAGGAATTACTGAAAGTCTCGGTCATTGTTATTGTGAGCGGGCCGAGACTAATTGGCAGATCCAGGGTCTCGCTTTCTTGCACAGTTTCACCTATGCTTACTGTGTGTGTGTGTGTGTGTGTGTGTGTGTGTGTGTGTGTGTGTGTGTGTGTGTGTGTGTATGTGTGACGGAGTGATTGAGTTTGTGTTACTGTTTGTCGATTTCTTACGTGAGCCTTGAAGGCTTCGCCTCTTGTTTATCTATGCCTATCCAATTTTGCCAGGAAAGACCCTTTTGTCAATCGTGGGATCTTTAACGTGCACAGCCCAATGTGTTGCTCGCGAAAATTAAGATTGTGCTCGCATAAGGCGGCTTGGTTAAAAGTTCTTGATTACAAAATGAAGATGATGATGACGTAAGGTGGCTATGGTGAAAAGTTCTTGATTACAAAATGATGATGTTGCTGACGTAGGTGCTCCCCTGAACGACCCAAATACTCCCATTCCTTCAGGCGACCTTTCTGTCCCCGGCTTTCCCACATGCCAAGTGACTTGGCAGGCCCGCCTGCCTGCTAGCTTTATGGGATCGTCTCATATTACTGACTCACCTACAAAAGCAGCAGGTTTAAAAGTACAGACGCACGTAAACATCATTGCGCGAGGCTGGGAGCGTGAGTGCTGCATCCTTGTTGTGAAAGTGTACCCCTTTCTTGGCACAGGTACCGGTGTAAATCACTAAATGCTTTAGCACTGACAGTGATAGGCGTGGTGAAAATAGGGCAGTTCTACGGATGCACCAAAAAAACCTGCTATGCTCAGTGAATATTTGACTCTAGCGGACACGCTATTACAACCACAATCAAGTTTTAAAGGGCTTCTAATCTTAGCCACAGTCTTGTTCCCCTCTGCCCAGGTGCTGAGTCTTGTTCCCCTCTGCCCAGGTGCTGAAGAAAGGCAGAAGGATGGACACATGAAAAGTGGCAAAATGAACACTACTTGCATAATTATTACAATAAATTCCACACTTTTTGCGAATAATTACTGTAACTGTTAAAGTTATCCCCGAGTACGCTAGTACTTGGGCTCAACAGACTTTAATTGTGTGTCTGTGTGTGTGTGTATGTGTCTGTCTCGACTTAACAGCTTATTGCTGGGAAACTACTGGGCGCAGTTCGTTCAAAAGTTGATACACTAACTTGATAATAGGTCCGATTGATCGTATTAAAACTTCATAATGTTCCCTGGGACCTAAATGCGAAATAAACCACAAAAACGACTTGGCGGTGGGAGGAATTCACACGGAGCAACAGCCAGCCAGCCAGCGGATACTGTCGTCACAAAAAGACGTCATGACAAAGTTACACGCAAAGCGAAAGAGACGTCTTTGACGTCATTTACTTTTGTTCGGAATTTTCCGTCTGTTCCTAGCTTGTCAGTGAAGACCTGACGTGAGTAAGCTTACCCAAAACGTCTTTGTTCTCTATTCACATTGCAGCTGTGAAATAATCAGTCTTGTGTCTCGGTCGTGTGGGTACAGAGTTTGCTTCTGCAATCATTGTGTTCGTGTTGATGACGGCTTCATAAGACAAATCAGCGAATCTATCGTGAGGAAGACGTTTATGTACAAATCACCGAACCCAACCCATTTTTTGTGTGGATTTTTCTGAAGAATAAACTGCATGTGGTTAATTTCATCCGTTTAATGCATGTCGAAACGAGCCATAAGGCTTTAGAATAAAAGATTTCACGCATTGCTTGGCCATCTGATCACAGATGAGGTCGCAGTTTGTAGGTTGAATCTATGAATCGGCCAGAGATAGATCTGCATTTCTGGTCAGAAACCAACATTCACACCACAGGCATTCCAAACATTTATATTGTTAAGTTATGAAGAGGGTCGGCAGTATATTTTTCACTGTGATCAAATAAAAGAGAAAGGCCAGTCACCACGCACATCCTCGGCTCGCATGCAATGTATTTATATAGCAAAGGGAATGCCTGTAATTCACACAGAGCAATCACTTGGTCTTAAACGTGCACAAGACAAAAACTTTCATACTGGGGGAGCGAGCCAGTCTGAAGAGTACTCGGGTCCAGCGCGAGCGTTTTTTATTTGCTCTCTGGTAGACCATATTAACCCAAAAAAAGGGGATTATAATGTTATTGTTTACACTGGGTTTCATTTTACGATGATGTAATGTCTAAGACCCCCTCTTACCAGACCGTGTTGGTTTCAAAGGATCACAGTTTGAATAACATACAACTAAGCACAATAACAACACACAGACACACACACTAACACACACACACACAGAGCGACACAAACACACACACACACAAACCGTTAGTGTGTGTGTGTGTGTGTGTCGCTGTGTGTGTGTGTGTGTGTGTGTGTGTGTTTGTGTGTGTGTGTGTGTGTGTGTCACTGTGTGTGTCTGTGTGTCACTGTGTGTGTGTGTGTGTGTGTGTCTGTGTGTTGTTATTGTGCTTAGTTGTATGTTATTCAAACTGTGATCCTTTCTCTGGGGGTTCTATATCTAGGCTAATCTTTGACTAGCCCAGAAAGACAGGTACAGCACATCTACTCAGGGAATTGGCATTCTTGCAATGTAGAACTTTACATGCCTTCAATAAAGCTATTATTACAGTTTACACCCAAAAACTGCCACTAGCAAGCAGCACTATCATGTTTTAACAAGCCATGCTATCTGCATAGCATGACATTTTTTTTCTGTTGTGAGAGAATAACATTCAAAACCTGCTGTCTATCAGAATGTAATCAATCAGGCCCATACGAGGTCGTGACCCTACTTTTAAGTTTTTACCCCCATGAAAAAAACCTGGCCCATCAAGGCAACGCCTTTTTGCATACCATTTTTCCTGTCCCAGGAATTAGCCTGAGGTTGACCTTTTCGCTGAGTGCCTTGGTCAATGAGCCCCACAGTTCAACCTGTGCTGTAACAGTACAGTGGAAATCCCGGCTTAGGACCAGTACCGATTTAACCCCACCCCCAGTCTTATTTTCAGATCTTGCCGTTTTTGTAAATAATGTTTGTAAATGTACCTCCATTTTAAATTTAAGATTCCCTTCATTCCTGAATTTCTAAAAAAAAAGGTTTGAGGTCTTAAACCAGGGCCTCCAACGTAACACACATTCAAGTTCAACAATATACCCCTACTCATACTTATATACATGTATAAATAAGCCGTTAAGGGAAGACTAGTACAGTGGTACAAGACACGTTGTACAGTGACCGACAGCTACATTGATGTTAAATGCCAAAACAAAAATATCTACTTCCTGACCCATCGATGTACGAACATGTGTTTTATTTTTTGGTTTTGGTGAGTGTTTTGTTTGTTCTATTTCCACACTGTTGTAGGACTGGGGTGTCACATTCATGATAATTACTAGCAGACCTAGGAACCCCTGCTTTGCACTTGAGAGTATTCTCAGGAAAAATTGGTGTATTTTCAGAAAAATGAGCGTACTCTCAGTCTCACAGCATTTGAACATCCATGATTCAAACATGTTTCACACGCCTCCGTCGCACCGTTAATTAAGTTTACCAATACGTTTAAAACTAATACTTCTTTCCATGTTTACTGACAAAAACTGTAATCATGTGTCAAAATACTGGATAGGCTTCGGGATGTGCTTGTGAAGAGAAGAAGTGTAGGGATTTTTCTCATCGGATTTTTATTCCCACTGATCGTACTGATCGTATTCCAGACAATCATGTGCACAAAATACGGTGAAATCGTACAGGTTTCCAGGTCTGTACTGGGTTGTCACATTCATGCAGGGATTGGCTTGGGTTTTGTCCACTAGAGGTCCATTGACTGACTCAGACACGAATCAATCAGTCACACACAAAAACTTTCCTTCCACCACGGAGCTGCTGCAATTGTGCATTACGGCAGTGGTCTTACATGGAGAGGAATAAAAGATCTGAGGACACAATAACCATATTTATTTCAATTAAGACAAGTAAGGAAGGGGAAAAAAAGAAAGAACAAGACAGCAGACAAAAATAAGACGAGCTGACTGACTCTGCTGCATGTCTATCGGTCAGTTGACGGATTGAGACCCATGTGTGTCGGTCTTTTCCGAATTTAACATGGCAAAAGACCGATGACCGACGCCCAAGCCAATCCCTGTTCATGATAATAGACCCTTTTGGTATCTGTGCAGCTCTCGCAAGACACGCTCTTTGTTATGCTTTGAGTTTAAACATCGCGAGAACTTCGAACCTTGGTTTGTGCAGCTTGCACGAGATTGCCGTACTTCATGCTTTGCTATGCTCTGAAGTTTTCGAGAGATTACGAGAGTTTGGAATACCGATAGGGTCTATTACCTAACACTCTTGTCTACAGACTCGCAGGTTCCAATGCACAACAAAAACAGACATGAGTACACGAGTAAACAAAAGGAGGTAGCATTTTACTGTAGTGTATGTGAGTAACTTCCACAGAAGGTATTTTACTGTACACTAGTACACAACCACAGTAGGTAGTTTACCAAACAGGAGTACACAACAAAAGGAGTCAGTATTATACTGTACACGAGTTAACAATCATAGGAGAATGTAATTCATTATACAAATAGAATCTAGAGTAACAACCACATGAGGTACTTCACTGTACCATAGTAAACAATCACACAAGGCAGTATTAATTACCGGTATTTTACCACTTGAAATTAGAAAATACCGTACCGGAACAAAATTGGCTGCCGGAGGGTCTCTGTCACTGTGTCACAGGGCCGTTGTGTCACAGGTGACAGGGTCTCTGTGTCACACTGGGCCGTTGTGTCACAGGGCCGTTGTGTCACAGGGTCTCTGTGTCATAGGGCCGTTGTGTCATAGGGTCGTTGTGTCACAGGGCAGTTGTGTTACAAGCACTGTTCAGACAGGCTCAAGTTTATTGTTTTTTGGTTGAAACCAATCCCACCCCCCACCCCCCCCCCCCCCAAAAAAAAAAATGATAAAATAAAAACATTGTTGTTGGTTTTGTGTGTGTGTGTGTGTGTGTGTGTAAACGCTTATGTTCTAAAAATCTAAATATCATGACAAGATGAATCATGATTTGCATCCACTTCGCTCAGTGATGTATTCCCTGCTTGTCGTAATCTTATACTATGCCAGCAATAAGCTCTATTTGGTGGTTCCTTTGGTTCGGGGATAAAAATGAGACGCAAAATAGTAGGCCTAAGTTCTTCTGTCAACATAAGGCACAAGTCCTGCAGAAATATACAGGAACCAAAGGAACCACCAAATAGAGCTTATTGCTGGCATAGTATAAGATTACGACAAGCAGGGAATACATCACTGAGCGAAGTGGATGCAAATCATGATTCATCTTGTCATGATAATTAGATTTCTAGAACATAAGCGTTTACACACACACACACACAAACCCAACAACAATTTTTTTGTTTATATAATTTTTTTTTTTTTTTTTTTTTTTGGGGGGGGGGGATTGGTTTCAACCAAAAAACAATAAAGATTCGTCAGAATCACATATGCAGAGATCCACCAATAAAGTCTATAAACTGAGCTAGATATAAAGACAAAAAATAGAAATTCCGGGTTATAAGTATTAACCTGAGTATTGTAACAAAAGTCCTATTAAAGCTGTGGTCTATTTATGACTTCCCGGGGCTACCAGGTTGAAAAATAGGTATAAAATCATGTACAGCAAACGCTACTCGAAACCCTACGGCGTGTATGACCTTGAGCTGGGAGCTTCAGTCAACGCTTGAATTTTGCAGTGGTAACATCCGGTTTGCTCGCTCAGAGCTGAGCATATTTGTCAAGAAGGATCGAGCAGAAAAAATAAACGACTTGGCAGGGATTCGAACCCAAGGCCTCGGGGCCTCAAAATGTCGGGGCCGATGTCTTAACCGCTAGGCCACTCCACCAGCGTTGTCAAAGATTTAAAAAATGATAATTGTATATCATTCTACGCTTGAATGACCATTTACGCGTTGCAAAAACGTAAAAATTGCCATTAAAATTTGCCTTTATTTGCAAACATGTTTCACGGAATCGCAGTACATGTTTACACCGTCATGCTACACGACATTCGCGCCATGCAAATAGCTGCGATATCTCTATTTACAACATGCAAGAAAAATGACAAGAACAGTAATTGAATCTCTCCAAAGCTCTTTGAAGTTGAAAACAGACATCTAAGAAATAGTTATACATGTATTCACTTCTGAACAATGGGCGGATAGAGATATAAATCATGCTGCTTCAAGAATAACATAACATGAAATCATATCAATGTTTTTCCTTCTTTTTCTCAATTGGCGCAGTAGCCTGGCTAGTGGTTAGGACATGAGACACGAAGTCTTGAGGTCGAGAGTTCGAATCTTCGCCGGGGCGTTTATTTTTTCCCCTTGATCTCTCTTGAAGATAAAATATGATCAGTCTTGAGAGAGCAAACCGGATGTTATCCCTGCAAAATTCAAGCGTTGACTGAAGCTCTCAAGGTCATACACGCGGTATAGGTGGGGTTTCGGGTAGCGTTTGCTGTACAGAATTCTGTACATGATTGTATCCCTATTTTTCAACCTCGTAGCCCCGTAAAGTCATAAATAGACCACAGCTTTAAAGAGGCTTTGAGCGCTGGGACACAACGGCCCTATGACACAGAGACCCTGTGACACAACGGCCCTATGACACAGAGACCCTGTGACACAACGGCCCTGTGACACACAGACCATACAGTGTGCCTGTGACACAACGGCCCTATGACACAACGGCCCTGTGACACATAGAACCGCTCCCGCCGGTATGACCTACCGGTTGAATTTTACAACTACCGTCTTTTTTCGCTAGTAAAACAACAAAACCAGTACTCTGAGATGGACTCCTACTGGTTCCAATGACCAGCCTACCATTTTTTTCTGGACTGTTTGCATCATAAAGTATGCGTACCAGTTTAAAAAAAATACTAGCGCTGTCAATGACAAGGTACTAGTATTATCCACTTTACAGGAGTATTAACCACCACAGGAAGTGGTGTACATTTCTTTCTGGATCCATGTCATGCTGAGGTGTTTTTGTTGCTGTCCACTAACACACGGTTTTCCTGGGCTAATGTCAAGGACATATATCAGAAGGGAAACACTGCATACCTGGTTATTAAAATGTACTACTAAATGATAATTATATCAAAATATTAGAACAGCTGCTACTATAGACAAAACAAAAATGTAATTAGAACGTTGTCCTATTTATCCCACAAACAAAATAATGTTGTCATCATTTTCATGAGTTTTCATTCATAACCAGCTGGGGAATAAATAACACTGTTCCCCATGTAACAAATCGAGATGCAGGCCTGAAAGTGGCGAGTATTTTACACGCCATGGTGAGTAGAAACCTGTAAATGGTGAGTAGAAATGTTAATCTACTCACCAAATGCAAGTAAAGTTGCTGAAACAAATGCTTGAAATGGTTGGTTTGGAAGTACAATGTTCTCTCTGGCTAGTACATTATGAGAAGTACTATAGCCAAAGGCCAGTGCACCATTTTGTGCCGCACCGAATATGCATACCAGCGCTCATTGGTCTAAAACATATGTAAATATTGTGCAGCAAAGGGAAGCTACCCACAGGAAAATAATCATCGAATATCCTAGCTGTTATTAACCAATGAGCGCTGGTATGCATATTCGGTGCGGCATACATGATTTGTCCCCAAGTGGATTAGCGGCTCGCAAACGAAGATTCGTCCAAATGATGGTTAAAAACAACCTGCAGCGGACGGAAGCTGAAAACTAAAGGCACATAATAGTTCAAACAATCATTCAACTGTATTTATTTGACCTTACACAGACTGTAGGAAGAGGCAAACCGTCTTGAACAATATTTTTTCCCCAGGAAGCGACTCCAAGAACACAGAAGACTTGAAGGTGAGTGACATACCTTGTAGTCTTTCTGTGATAGTAGTAGTCCAGTGAACGATACCTTCCGCCTGTGGTCAGACCAGCATTTTTTTTTCCCCCCTCGGTTTTCATAAAATTTATCAACCTCAGCCTTTGGCCTTGGTCAATAAAGATGAAACCGAAGTCAATATACCCCCTTGGACCAACAAAAAAGCTTATCTGTCAACCAAGCCACCAAACATCTTATAATACTTTCCAGCTGAAATCATAATGTCCTATGAGGCTATGTTACTACACACATTGATGCTTCTGTCCGCAGAAAACTGAAGGGGCCCGGGTAGCTCAGGTGGTAGAGCACTGGACTTGTGATCGAAAGGTCGCTGGTTCGAATCCGGGCCGGGACGGACACAGGTCAACTTTATGTGCAGACCCAGAGACGGTATCCATCTCCCACCCCCGTGTCACCACAGTGGCACGTAAAAGACCTCGGTCATTCTGCCATAAGTGCAGATGGCTGATACCACCTAAACACGCATTCACTTGTGTATTTCAATCTCATCTAAAGTCGGGTTAAAACCTGGGAACATGCCCCTAATGGCTTTGCCGTGAGGGTGTAAAACTTGAATTTCTCTCGCAGGAAACTGACATGATCACACAACTGCTTGCTCATGAATGAAGGCAAGCGATTCACAGAGCGCGGCGCGCTGTGCAGCGCGGCGATTCACAGAGCGCGGCGCGTTGTGCAGCGCAGCGATTCCCAGAGCGCGGCTATTGCTCTCACCAGCGCAGATTGTTGACGCGCTTTATTTTTGTACATGTATGCATGATTATCAGCAACATTTTACACTCTTTCTTTGGACACTCAAAAGCAACTTCAGGGCTACGAGACTACAAAATTGCACGTTCTGAAGACTGAATATACGCGTTCAAGTTCAAATCAACCAGAAAAAAACCCACGGAAAAAACGATCTGCGCATGCGCGAATTCCAAAATGGCTGCTGAAGTGTTAACTGGTGTGACACCGATTAACAGTTCCGCGGCACTGTACTCGGATAATTGTTTAAAAACGTCATCCCAGTTTAAAAACTCAGCTCCTTTCCATATAGTAGAAGCTTTCTTTCTTTCTTTATTTGGTGTTTAACGTCGTTTTCAACCATTCAAGGTTATATCGCGACGGAGGGAAGGGGGGAGATGGGATAGAGCCACTTGTTAATTGTTTCCCGTTCACAAAAGCACCAATCAAAAAATTGCTCCAGGGGCCCGCAACGTAGCACAATATATGACCTTACTGGGAGAATGCAAGTTTCCAATACAAAGGACTTAACATCTCTTACATACTGCTTGACCAAAATCTTTACAAACATTGACTATATTCTATACAAGAAACACCTAACAAGGGTAAAAGGAGAAACAGAATCCGTTAGTCGCCTCCTACGACATGCTGGGGAGCATCGGGTAAATTCTTCCCCCTAACCCGCGGGGGGAATATAGTAGAAGCCATTGCAATGACATGTAGTGATATGACTGCCAAGTATTCAAGGCCGGTGTCACGAACTCTGAAAACTCTGCCTGAACAATCCTTCTCATTGCGGTCAATGCGCATGCGCTAACATGGGGAGATTAATCAGGTCGTGAACAACCTAACCCTAACCCTAACCCTAACCCGAACCCATGGTTCGATCGGTCAAAGGGTCGCATTTTGTAAGTCCAAGATTGGCGCAGGCGCATTGACTGCAATGAGGAAGTTGTTCAGCAGAGGTAGGCACGTTTTTACATCGGCGCAGCGATATAGTGAATTCAGTTGAAAGAGTGAGAGAGAGAATGGAGCTCTGTTTTTCGTGTTATTGACAGTTTTATTTCTCAAATAGATCAGATAGATGTAGCTGTTGTAAACTTTGCGATTGTGAAGGAAATGTATTGGCAGAATACATCGCGCGTCGTGAATCGCAGCGCTCCTCGTAGCGCCGCGCGTTGTAAATCGCAACGCTGCACAACGCGCCGCGCGCTGTGAATCCACTTCGATGAATGAATAGTCACAATGACAAATGTGTTACTCCCCAAGAAAAACAAATGTTGTTAGCTACTCCTAGTGCTACTACACACAATGAACCTGAACAGTGAAAGTGAAAAGAAAAAAATTTAAAACCATTATTACCTATCATATTAACCTCCCACCCCCACCTGTTAATTATGTAACGTCATGTCACTCTTGTCAAAGTTAGGCTAGGATAGCAACTGATCAAAAGATCAGACAAAGGCTCAACAACCTAAGTACCAGTCTGTCAACATATCATATCATATCATATCATATCATATCAAAAACATAAACAAAACACGTGCTCATCGATCAACTGTTAAAATCATAAACAAAACACGTGCTCATCGATCAACTCTTTCTGTGGACAACTGTGAGTCTCCCGGTGGAATCAAAGCTGAAAGTGAAAACAACATCGGCCCAACAACATGGCGATTAGGTCGCATACATCCGGCTAACCTCCGCTGTCACAAAAGCCTTCAAGTCGGCAGCCATGACATTCGTACAATTTTCCCTGTCGCCATCATCACGAGACGAACCAGGCACGTGTTTCGCTGTATGAATATAAGCTCGAGCTGGGGAAAAAACACGAAGACACACACTCCACGTCAGGCAATTTTTAGCAGACATCGCAGCGTAAGACTGAAGTTATAATCTCACCTTTCTGTCTGAAGAGCCCTGTAGTCAACAGCCATGAAGCTTGCAGTATTCGTTGAATCCACTGGCAGCAAATAAGTCCGTCAATGACCGGTGAAAAAAGCACAGAGGCGCAGGTACTCGACGTTACCTCGTCGCCATTCACGAGCTGCAAAAGTAGTGATGGCTTCCTGAATAGCTGTAGACTAGTCCACTTTCGTCAAATGGGGGGAGGTAGGTTCTTATTATCAACATCCGCTTTGGCAGGCGGCGAGGGAAAAAATACCGCTGGCGAATAAAAACCTTTGTGTCCTCAAAAAAACATGCGAAGCCGCTTACAAAGAGCGATTGTTCAGCACTGGAGGGTAAAAAAAGTCGACCAATTGGACCAGTGCCAAGTCGCTGGCTGGCTAGAAGGGCAAGGTCGTTTTAGCAACCATAGACGAACCAGACGCAACACGCATTCCTTGTTTGCCACGAACACCCCCGCCGGAGGCGCAAGCATAATTCTTTATTGAGGACAGGATCACGTGATTATAATGCATGCACGTCATGCGTCAGACTGAGCGTGCAAAACAAAACACATGTACACACACACACATACACAAGTTAGTTTCCAGCCGGCTATCACGTCACGAGGCAGATTGCGGTTGTTAAAAACCTCTACTCATGTTCAGTTGTATCAGTTCTTGACCTTTGACCTCATCAGGGCCGCGGTCAGAGGACAGTTTCAGTGTACCTGTCTGTCTGTCTGTCTCTCTCTCTCTCTCTCTCTCTCTCTCTCTCTCTCTCTCTCTCTCTCTCTCTCTCTCTCTCTCTCTCTCTCTCTTATTCTCGTCAGTGTTGCATGTTCAGTCAGTTTAGCCCCGTAGTTCCCTCACAAACTGGTCTAGGGTCATGTCACGAACGGAAGAACCCTCGAAAACTTGAAATACTGCCCACACACACTCTCAGTCTCACTGGCACTCTCACACACACACACACACACACACACACACGCACCGCATATTCAACAAAATCGCAGTGGCGGCTGACACGCGTACGCGCGCTCTCTCGCCCGGGCGGTGCATGGCCAACTTAGAAGTAGACTGACTTGCATCACTACAAAATAAAAATAGGCACGATGTTCTTATTGTTAATTAGACTGACTAGGGGGAAAAGGGTCTATGGTTCGTGACCCCAGCAAAATAAACACTTACACGCAAAGCCTTCACAGGCGCAAGAAACAGCAATTGTTAACTCATGTCTGCATCTTAGTTTATTTATTATTTTTTATATTTCATCGTCCGCCGCTGCACCGCGACGGTATCATGTGCTGATGTAGAAGACTGCATCTGCAAAAATATTGATATAACATATACCTATGCAAAACCTTATTATAATCAAATTGGTTAAAACAGTACATTTACTGACACTAGGAACGACGTGACGTGTATTGGTGTCAGTCAAATGTGTCGCGTCAGTCCTGTTCCTGTTAAAGGCATATGTACGCGCTCCCGTGTTTACAAAGTGTAGTTTGCCCATAATCGATGTAAAACGCACCATAAGACCATATAATGACGATATGTCACCATGCGCGGACCATAATACATGCATTACAGCTTGTTCTAGCCTCTGAAAAAGTGAGGATGTCAACAAAGCCGCGGTGTTAGCTCCCTTGCATCAACGTTACATGTGTTGCCAAATCTATAAATAGGACGATCCAGATCAAAATGAAAATTAACATATCTCAACATTGAAGGGGTCCTAGACCACAATATTTTGCAGGGAACTTAATTTAGCATGTCTCCAGCTGTTGGTAAAGCAATTAGCGTGTATAGTCATCGAGTACATATGCCTTTAACCTTCTGGGCCCGTATGCATGAACTAGAAGTAAGAAACACTGGAAGTAGAGGCCTCTTTTCGAAGTGGGAACTCCCGAAGTCAACTTTCTAACTGTTCACAATGCATGAACTGACTTGAACGCCAAAGTAGTGACAGCGAGAGTATTAAGGTCAAGGTCGGGGAAATTGGGGGAATCCCTACTAATACGCATGCGCACGTTTCTATCAACATGGCAGTCAACGAAAATGGCATGGCACGTGTGCCGCTCAAAAAGAAAGTAGACACGGAGGGGCGTTCTGCACCTTTTTCAGATGGTGAAATTGCTGTACTCTTGACAGAAGTGTTTTACGAAAGAACGGTTATTCTGTCCAAATTTCAGAACAGTCTAACTGTTAAACATAAAGACGCTGTCTGGTCCAAAATTGCCAAAGAAGTGTCGCGCTCTCTCTCTTTCTTTCTCTCTCTCTCTCTCTCTCTCTCTCTCTCTCTCTCTCTCTCTCTCTCTCTCTCTCTTACGACACACGCACACACAGACAAACGTACACTCATGCACATACTGACACTATGACACAAGTGACATTGACGGCGGCACACATAAACACACACACACACCGTGCCACACACTGCACACACACACACACGCGCGCGCGCACACATATACACACACACACGCACCCATACACGCACGCACACAGTCACAAACAAATAACCACACACTCACTCTCTCTCACTTTCTCTCATTCTCTCTCAATCTACACTCATACACACACTGAAACTATGATGAC
Source organism: Littorina saxatilis (assembly GCF_037325665.1). Lineage (NCBI taxonomy): Eukaryota > Metazoa > Mollusca > Gastropoda > Littorinimorpha > Littorinidae > Littorina > Littorina saxatilis. Next base: position 19,679,249 of record NC_090258.1, read on the forward strand.
ACAAGTGACACGTCACACCCACACACCCACACACACACATACACACACACTGACACACACACACACACATACACACACACACACACACACACACACACACACATATACTCACCGTTGTGACACACATATACACACGCGCGTACAGTTGAAAGTCAAGACATGATATGATTTTTTCAAAGCATAGGAAGGTTTCTTTTGCAAATGAATAAAATTAACACAGAGGCAAAACCCGGTTTTTGCAGCCGGAATGCAATTGCGGAGGCTTAAAAAGGAAAAGATTAATAAAAAAAATATATAGCTCCCGGCGGAACTTGAACCCGGAGCGAATGAACGAGAGTCCGGAACCGTTACCACTGCACTATGTTACTCGTGTAGAATAGAGGCATGATGAAAAAAGGCATTCTGAGTTATTCAGTCGTGCTGGTTTGAAAGCTCGCCACCTTCGCCGAATGACTCGAGCACGTTTTTTTCGGTCAGTAACTGATCGAACTGTCGCTTTTGAGTCACTCTGTTTTAAGCATTTCACCTAAATTAAACAAGAATGTCACAGTCCGTGTCTATGGTGCATGGTAGGAGACCGTCTCATTGAAGCCAAGTTACGACAGTTGCTCGATTGACGCATTTCACGTCTTCGATATTGTGTCTGAGATCATTTCTCAATGAGCTGCCTTTAAAAACGGAATGTCCTGCAATTGTAGTATGCGCTGGAGGTTTCTTTTGGATGGGTAAGGACCCTTGAGATGCGATATCGTCGTATAATTATGTCAAGCGAGAGGCCCTTGACATTGGAAGTGGGAACTTCGAAAGCAAAGTTGCCAGCTACTCGGTATGCACGAGCTAAATTGAACGCCGAAGTAGTGGCTTCGAGAGTTCTGAGGTCAAGGTCGAGAAAATTGGGGGAATCCCAATTAGTGCGCATGCGTTTGTAAACGGTAGGCTTGGTGACCAGAAGAGACAAATCTCATCGCGAGTTCGTAAATGGGCAAACGTTGATCGCGCTGTAGCTTTTACTATAATTGTTGTTTTTAACTGGTTGAAGGAAAGCTGTGATGATTGTCCTTAAATAGAATGACTGTCTATAATAATGATTTCGTTGACCAGAATGTTGGGGACAATAAAAAAAGGTTGTTTATGTGGTAGCGAAGTCGGTTAACTTAAAACTCTTTTTGTAGTGTTTTTTTATGATTGTGTATCGGTAAAACTGCTGGACAAAAATAGTTTGGTCAGAGCGAATGTTTGTGTTACTGGTAAATTTAAAAAGGCAGAACTCCATTTTTTGGTTATCAAGATATAAGGTGTATTGAAAAGAAGATAAGTTCAGTGAACTTCATATTATTTGAGAAAATGTGTGTCCGAATTTTTAAAACAGAAAAATTGTTGTACTTAGGTGTTTGTAAATTACGTTTGTCCTCGTTAATTGTGAAGAGGATGTATGTTTATATAAAGTTCAAAGTCAAGATTGGATTTTTGTAGCCTACGTGCGTGTGTGCATGTGTATTAGACATAATACATAGACATAGAACACTTTATTATCTCAATTACGATAAAGTCGGGTGTGGTGAATCACAATAAACAGCATAAAACGTAAGAACATGAATAAAATATCAAGGCGCAAATATAGTCAGCTCATCATAGTGTGGGGAGTGGGTACACACACACACACACAAACACACAAACACACACACACACACACACACACACACACATACACACACACACACACACACACACACACACCGTCGAACACACACATAACGTCGAACACACACACACACACACACACACACACACACACACACACACACACCGTCGAACACACACACACCGTCGAACACACACACACCGTCGAACACACACATAACATCGAAAACACACACACACACACACACGCACACAAACACACACACAAACACACACACACAAACACAAACACACACACACACACACACACACACACACACACACACACACACACACACACACACACACGGCACGCGCGAACACGCAAACAAACGTATGAAGGAACAGACGCACAATTATACCCGCACGCACGCACACACAGGCAGACAGGCACTCGCACAAATACATACACACACACACACACACACACACACACACACACACACACACACACACACACACACACACACACACACACACACAGAGATAAAGCAATGACAAAAAAAAATAGCAGAAACTTACACTTCAACACTCGAACACACACACACACACACACACACACACACACACACACACACACACACACACACACACACACACACACACACGCACACAAACACACGCACGCACGCACACAAACACACACACACACACACACTCACACATGCACACAACGACGCCCATTTTCATAGAAACACAGTAACCCCCTCGTATGAGCGGGAATGAAAGAGTGGTGGCCAATGACCCAGAACAAACAAAAGTCAAAGCTGGCAACTCAGGTTTGTATTCAGGGAAATTTGCACGAAATGCATGCAGAAGATACGACTTTTCCCTCTATTTTCTCTCTTTGGGAGCGTCAGCTCGGTTTGACATGAAAAACTGAAGAAAAGCCCTGCCTTTTTGCACTGAGAAACTGTGGAAGTAGCGTGTTTACTACTGGGTCTGGCTGTAGTACATTTACCCTCATTTACTTCCTCGTTAGCTTCCAAAGTAAACTCTTTTTTCGTCCCATGCATGCGAAAGTGAGGATGTACTTCCGATGTCACTCAAAACTTTAGAAGTAGTCGCAAAATACCCTGAGTTACTTCCTCGCTTTGCTTCGAGGTAAACCCTTTTTCCGGCCCATGCATACGAAAGTGAGGCAAGTACTTCCGATGTCACTCAAAACTTCGGGAGTTGTCGCGAACTTCCCCCATAAGCATACGGGCCCTGCAGAAATTATCAATAACACAGTTACTTTTACACAAAACTTGTAGTGTGAATTATATTACTCTCGGTGTTGTTGTTTTGTGTGCATGTGTTTTTTTGTTTAGCGTCTGTTATTGATGAATGCCAGCACTGAAAAACAAATAATCGTGGCTGCTTTCTGTGCAGGCTGTTGTCATGGTTGTTGTTTTGTGCTGAATTTATTTCTTTGCTAACGCCTGGATATCAATTTGCGAATTTATTTCGGGCCTAAAATCCCACTCTGCACTGCCAACATCCGGAATGTTGACTTTCGGCATGTGTTTGAATTGAAGGGTGGTCTCATCCTATACGTGACTCGAAAACCTCGACTGACAGATCTGTGACAATGAACACGACTGTGGACAATACAATACAATACAATACAATACAATACAATACAATACAATACAACAATACAATACAATACAAAGCAATACAAAGCAATGCAATGCAATGTAATGTAATGCAATACAATTAATACAATACAACACAACACAATACAATACAACACAACACATCACAACACTGACAACACAACACAACACAACACAAAACAATACAATACCATACAATAGTACAATACATTGTCATTATACAATACAATACAATAATACTTTATATCACACACAGGGAGGAAAGTATCTTTAAACCCCGATCATGTTTTCTCAGAATATGTTGTGACGGTCTGAAGAGGTTACTCTTTCTAGCATATCATAGAACCACCACCCTTTATTATGGTCTCAAAGGCCGCTATTATATTGCGTCGTTTTTGATCGGTGCGGCCTCACTCTAAAAGTACTCTCGCCAAGTACGTTCTTTCCTTATTTGGTGTTTAACGTCGTTTTCAACCGTTCAAGGTTATATCGCGACGGGCCAAGTACGTACGTTATCGGCTAAGTACACGGCGACCTCTTCGAGTCAGTCCGCATTTAACCAGTACTCGCGCGGATGTAGGTATTCAACTCTGTAATCTAGCGGCAAATAATAATAATAATAATGCAAACTTTTATAGCGCTATTCTAGAAAAATGTCTACTCTTAGCGCTTTACAATACTCATACATCGACAAGCATACTATACACGCACAGGCAAAGAAACCGACCAGGCATAACCAACAAACTATACATGCACAGGCAAAGAAAGCGACCAAACATACAATACACGCACAGGCAAGATAACGACCAAACATAAACAAACATACTATGACCAAACATAACCAACATACTATACGCGCGCAGGCAAAGAGAACAATCAGCACATATAATAATTACTGACAACTAATAATGCAGGCATACAATGACAGTCCAATACACAGCCTAAGCACAAGAACCACAGTAGGCTTCTATATAAAAACGTGTCAACGGTACTATTTACACACACACAAACAGTGCTGACACAAAGCGCAGAAAATATATATACACGTTATTTTAGGCGCTAGGTAGGGGGTGAGGTGGGGCGGGATGGGGTGGGTGGGGAGATGCTGGAGGGGAAATCACTTGCGCTGAAATCAGAAAGAGGTGTGTTTTGAGATTTGTCTTGAATGTAGTGAGAGAATCTGTGTGTCTGAGAGGCAGTGGTAATCTATTCCAGGTCACAGGGGCTTGATAGGCGAAGGACCTCTCGCCAAATGCGTGCAGGGTTCACTGCGGTCATCGAGTCAGCCATGGTCGAACAAGAGGCGAAGCGGCCTTCAAGGCTCATGTAAGAAATCGACAAACAGTAACACAAACTCAATCACTCCGTCACACATACACACACACACAGTAAGCATTGGTGACACGGTGCAAGAGTGCGAGACGACACTTGATCTAGATCTGTCTGTCTGTAGTTTACGGGGACACGACTGCCAGATGGCCAGATCGACACTGCGCTTTCGACAGCGCTTCCTCGCGCAGACACTGGAAACACGCTGTGCAGATTAACATGTAGGAAATCTCCTTTGGTATCTTCTTTATCTATTCTTCTGGAGCTACGAAACCGAACAATGTGAAATCGTCTTCTCCGAATCGGCGAACTGCAGCTCGGTGATAACTGTATCAGTCTATACCACAATCCTTCACGCGATCTGACCTAACCTTGACCCCTGACCTGGTCTACATACCACACACGATCAAAATAACCAGGTAAAATTAGTATTTCGGTGTTCAGTCAAATGTTAAAGTTTCTACCACAGACATACATACATACGCACGCACGCACGCACGCACAGACAGACAAAAGTTAGCATCGCATAGGCTACACTTACGTGAGCCAAAAAGGAGTGTGTATCTCAATTACCGATCTCAATTGTACCAAAACTGAGTTAGTGTTTGGAAAGTGCAGGCAGGTAGGCTACGTATGTCTGCGGCCGGTGTAACACGAATTTTTTACTCCACGGAATTCTTACTCCGAGTACACTTTTCGTACGAGAAAAGAACTCCCCAAGGCACGAAAAAATTACTCCCTCCACGAAATTTTTACTCCCATTTTTTTTACTTCCAGTAAAAATCTCGTACGCAAAAATGGGATGCGGGCGAAGGGATAATGCCAATAAGTGATCTCGCGCACACGAATGTCGCGCTACCCTCCTTCCACCCCTTCCACCACCAAGACTAACAGGGGACAAGGGAGTAAAAATTTCGTACACCTGGCATGGGAAGTTAAATTGCTCGTGTTGGGGTGAAGTAATTTATTCGTGATTTATTCGTCAGAGGAGTAACATTTGTGTGCGAAATGTTTACTCGGAACTCACCTGTCTTGGGGAGTAATTTTCTCGTGCAATGGGGGAGTGCTTTTTTCGTAAAGGGAGTCACTTTTTCGTACGAAATGTTTACTCCGGAGTAAAAATCTCGTGGGAGTAATTTTCTCGTGTTACACCGGTGTCACGATTTCATCTTTCGCCGTGTTGATATTTCGCTTCTCGGCCTCGTTGATCTAGTATAAACTCTAGGCCCCACACTGAACAAAACAAAAACACCCTTCGATAGTACTGATGAGCGACCTTGTGTACCTTACATTCATGGGGCCAAATTTGTCCAACTAATTTGTTTTATTTAACTTAGAAATTTGATTCATCCTAAAATGTTTCCTTCTTACTCAAGGGACGTAACCACTCAGTACACGTTTTCAAAGAATTCGATTTTGGGGTTGAAATCTATTAAATGTTACCACCAATTTTCTTCACATGCAAGAAACTGACATGCTTTTCTTCCTTAAAGGCCAACATCCGCGGGAATTTTTCTCCTGGAGCGACCTAAACTTGAACCCGTCGCTATTCTTGCATGTCTGTTTACTTCGTGTTGCACGCAAAAATTGAGCGACTTCCTTGCCGCGTGGATTGACGAAGCTGTTTTATACTCGTGACTGAAAACACTGCAGTGCGTGCAATTTTATTCTGTGGGTTCGACAGATTGACTAAATGTTGTAATTTCGCTTTCACGAATCAGGAACCGACAAGGAATAAGATGAAAGTGTTTTTAAATTGATTTCGACAATTTAATTTTGATAATAATTTTTATATTTTTAATTTTCAGAGCTTGTTTTTAATCCAAATATAACATATTTATATGTTTTTGGAATCAGAAAATGATGGAGAATAAGATGAACGTAAATTTGAATCGTTTTATACATTTTTTTTTTACAATTTTCAGATTTTTAATGACCAAAGTCATTAATTAATTTTTAAGCCACCAAGCTGAAATGCAATACCGAAGTCCGGGCTTCGTCGAAGATTACTTGACCAAAATTTCAACCAATTTGGTTGAAAAATGAGAGCGTGACAGTGCCGCCTCAACTTTCACGAAAAGCCGGATATGACGTCATCAAAGACATTTCTCCAAAAAAAGAAAAAAACGTTCGGGGATATCAATCCCAGGAACTCTCATGGAAAATTTCATAAAGATCGGTCCAGTAGTTTGGTCTCAATCGCTCTACACACCATATATCCGGCTTTTCGTGAAAGTTGAGGCGGCACTGTCACGCTCTCATTTTTCAATCAAATTGGTTGAAATTTTGGTCAAGTAAAAAAAATTTTTTTTATAAAACGATTCAAATTTACGTTCATCTTATTCTCCATCATTTTCTGATTCCAAAAACATATAAATATGTTATATTTGGATTAAAAACAAGCTCTGAAAATTAAAAATATAAAAATTATTATCAAAATTAAATTGTCGAAATCAATTTAAAAACACTTTCATCTTATTCCTTGTCGGTTCCGGATTCCAAAAACATATAGATATGATATGTTTGGATTAAAAACACGCTCAGAAAGTTAACACAAAGAGAGGTACAGAAAAGCGTGCTATCCTTCTGAGCGCAACTGCTACCCCGCTCTTCTAGTCAATTTCACTGCCTTTGCCGTAAGGGTGACTGACGATGCTACGAGTATACGGTCTTGCTGCGTTGCATTGCGTTCATTCTGTGAGTTCGACAGCTACTTGACTAAATGTTGTATTTTCGCCTTACGCGACTTGTTTATAATTTCGCTTCACGCGACTTGTTATTTATGTATCCAAAACATCATAGAACGTGGTACAATGCATGAAAACAACGCCGACAGTAAACACGATGTTATCTGGGCAGTACATTGGGTTGAACTAAAAGAATTCTGCTGAGAATGTACAAAAGAACAAGTCGCGTGAGGCGAAAATACAACATTTAGTCAAGTAGCTGTCGAACTCACAGAATGAAACTGGACGCAATGCAACGCACAGTGCCGGACTAGGCTAAGAGGAGGGGTGGGTGGGTTGCCAGTGGTGGTCCAGGGGGATGTTCCCCCTGGCGGGGTCAAGGGGCAGAGCTGATGGGTAGGTCATATTCTTAGATAGGAAAATGGTCGCTCCTTGCATGAAACGGCATAAAATAAACAATAATAAACAATGTTTTAAATAAGTGAGGTACATGTTTAGGCTAGGGGGGGGGGGGGGGGGGGGGTTGCGCAACCCCCATAACCCCCCCCCCGGTAGTCCGGCCCTGACCGGCTGACGCAGCAAGACCGTACACTCGTAGCATCGTCAGTCCACCGCTCACGGCAAAGGCAGTGAAATTGACAAGAAGAGCGGGGTAGTAGTTGCGCTGAGAACGATAGCACGCTTTTCTGTACCTCTCTTCCTTTTAACTTTCTGAGCGTGTTTTTAATCCAAACATATCATGTCTATATGTTTTTGGAATCAGGAACCAACAAGGAATAAGATGAAAGTGTTTTTAAATTGATTTCGACAATTTAATTTTGATAATAATTTTTATATATTTAATTTTCAGAGCTTGTTTTTAATCCAAATATAACATATTCATATGTTTTTGGAATCACCAAATGATGGAAAATAAGATGAACGTAAATATGGATCGTTTTGTAAAAGAAATATTTTTTTTTACAATTTTCAGATTTTTAATGATCAAAGTCATTAATTAATTTTTAAGCCACCACGCTGAAATGCAATACCGAAGTCCGGGCTTCGTCGAACAATACTTGACCAAAATTTCAACCAATTTGGTTAAAAAATGAGGGCGTGACAGTGCCGCCTCAACTTTCACGAAAAGCCGGATATGACGTCATCAAAGACATTTATCTAAAAAATGAAAAAAACGTATGGGGATATCATACTCAGGAACTTTCATGTCAAATTTCATAAAGATCGGTAAAGTAGTTTGGTCTGAATCGCTCTACACGCACGCACACACACACACACACATACACACACACATACACCACGACCCTCGTCTCGATTCCCCCCTCTACGTTAAAACATTTAGTCATAACTTGACTAAATATAAACAAGTCGCGTAAGGCGAAAATACAACATTTAGTCAAGTAGCTGTCGAACTCACAGAATGAAACTAAACGCAATGCAACGCAGCAAGACCGTATACTCGTAACATCGTCAGTTCACCGCTCACGGCAAAGGCAGTGAAATTGACAAGAAGAGCGGGGTAGTAGTTGCGCTGAGAACGATAGCACGCTTTTCTGTACCTCTCTTCGTTTTAACTTTCTGAGCGTGTTTTTAATCCAAACATATCATATCTATATGTTTTTGGAATCAGGAACCGACAAGGAATAAGATGAAAGTGTTTTTAAATTGATTTCGACAATTTAATTTTGATAATAATTTTTATATATTTAATTTTCAAAGCTTGTTTTTAATCCAAATATAACATATTTATATGTTTTTGGAATCAGCAAATGATGGAGAATAAGATGAACGTAAATTTGGATCGTTTTAGAAAAGAAATATTTTTTTTACAATTTTCAGATTTTTAATGACCAAAGTCATTAATTAATTTTTAAGCCACCACGCTGAAATGCAATACCGAAGTCCGGGCTTCGTCGAACAATACTTGACCAAAATTTCAACCAATTTGGTTGAAAAATGAGGGCGTGACAGTGCCGCCTCAACTTTCACGAAAAGCCGGATATGACGTCATCAAAGACATTTATCAAAAAAAATGAAAAAAACGTATGGGGATATCATACCCAGGAACTTTCATGTCAAATTTCATAAAGATCGGTCCAGTAGTTTGGTCTGAATCGCTCTACACGCACGCACACACACACACACACACACACACACACACACACACACACACACATACACACACACATACACCACGACCCTCGTCTCGATTCCCCCCTCGATGTTAAAACATTTAGTCATAACTTGACTAAATGTAAAAACAAGTCGTGTTAGGCGAAAATACAACATTTAGTCAAGTAGCTGTCGAACTCACAGAATGAAACGGAATGCAATGCAATTTTTCAGCAAGACCGTATACTCGTAGCATCGTCAGTCCACCGCTCATGGCAAAGGCAGTGAAATTGACAAGAAGAGCGGGGTAGTACTTGCGCTGAGAAGGATAGCACGCTTTTCTGTACCTCTCTTCGTTTTAACTTTCTGAGCGTGTTTTTAATCCAAACATATTATATCTATATGTTTTTGGAATCCGGAACCGACACACACACACACACAC
>NC_090258.1:19689299-19704299 GCF_037325665.1 Littorina saxatilis
TATTTTTCTAACTCAAACATTTCTCGATCAATCCAAACTATTTTTAAGCTGTGTAACATAACACATTTTCTTTTCCATTTTTTATTTTTCTATCTCGTCATTTGTTGTTGACAAATAAATATAATTATTTCATAACTCAAACATTTCTCGGTCAATCCAAACTATTTTTAAAGCTGTGAGTGTGACATAAAACAATATACATATCGTCGTCGCCATGGCAAAATTGCGCTAATGTCAAGTGAAATGTTGTTTACCTTTACTGTACCAATTGACACTAACGCAGTTTTCCCATGTTGACGACAATATTTTATTTAAAATTGATTTCAGGATTTTGTTAACATAACACATTTTCTTTCCCATTTTTAATTTTTCTATCTCGTCATTTGTTGTTGACAAATAAATATAATTATTTTCATAACTCAAACATTTCTCGATCAAACCAAACTATTTTTAAGCTGTGGGTGTGACATAAAACAATCTACATATCGTCGTCGGCATGGAAAAATTGCGCTAATGTCCAATAAAACGTTTAGTTTTACTGTACCAATTGACACTCGCGCAATTTTTCCATGTTGACGGCAATAGCTTACTTAAAATTGATTTCAGGATTTTGTTAACATAAACATTTTCTTTCCCGTTTTGAATTTTCTATTTCCTGATTTGTTGTTGACAAATAAATGTAATTACAATACCACCATCATTGCACTTGCCAATATCTTGTTACTGGTGCTATTATCACAATGGCGTTCAATTAACGGTGTTACATTTGTTTAACAATCAGTATTACATTTATTGTTTAAATGTACTTTCTTTCACATTTTGTAGTTTTCTATCCCATGATTCGTTGTTGACAAATACATGTCATTCCATTAATCCAATCCATGTGTTGCATTGTTGTGCAAGATGACTGAGTGTGAGCATAATATAACTATACATGTAGTCCATTTCAGAACATATTTACCATAAACAAAATCCTAGCTTGCATAATATTGATCGGGAACAAAACAAGATTTTTTCCTTCAAATAACTTGCGTTATTTAACCATTTCACTATTTCACCCTAGCACTCGGACAAGTGTCACACACAAACACCCTGCCATGACTGTTTTTTGAAGAAACCACTTTGACCATTCACCAAGGACTACTTTAGTAGTAGTCCTTGCCATTCACCTAAAAGTTACATAAAGGAACGTCTGGGAACCTGCTGATTTGAATCAGCAAATTTTCTTGTGTTAAATGGCATGACGTTATAGGAAGCGACTGAAGTGACTGTGTGTACGGATATATCCGTACCAGGTTAGATAGAGCCATATGAGTGGGTACGGATATATTCGGAATGAGTTACAACAAAAATTGAAATCGTTTTTTTCCCAAACTCGAAGAGGTTTTGGCTATAAACATATATATATATTTCAAAGTTTGATCCAAAGCCATGGGTACAATGAAGCAGACAAACACGAGTGAAGCTTCATGGTTATGGGTATGTTGGTATAGGAAGGGGAATAACTGCCCGAGTGGCTAGAATAACAAGACACCACAGAATACACAGTAGCTTCCCCTCTACCAGTATTTTGTTCTACCATTATGGGTACATTTTTCAAGTCAAGGTTTTGTTAATTTTTTTTCTCAAGAGATATTCAATTTAGGCCTGCGTTCCTGCTGAATCTCTTCGGGAAAAAATCCTCGTCCTCCAGTATTTATTTAGAATTTTAAAATGTTGAGCAAAATGATGCGATGGCATTACTCAGTGGGTGGGACGGGCGCAGTGGCGTAGTGGATAAGACATCGGCCTCCTAATCGGAAAGTCGTGAGTTCAAATCCCGGCCGCTGCCGCCTGGTGGGTTAAGGGTGGAGATTTGTCCGATCTCCCAGGTCAACTTATTTGCAGACCTGCTATAGTGACTTATCCCCCTTCGTGTGTACACCCAAGCACAAGACCTGAATGCGCACGGAAAAGATCCTGTAATCCATGTCAGAGTTCGGTGGGTTATCGAAACACGAAAATACCCAGCATGCTTCCCCCGAAAGCGGCGTATGGCTGCCTGAATGGCGGGGTAAAAACGGTCATACACGTAAAATCTACTCGTGCTAAAACATCAGTGAACGTGGGAGTTTCACCCATGAACGAAGAAGACGAAGAACCCAGTGGAGGGCATGCTCCGACCTGCCTGTTTCCAAGTACTGTTTTTTAATCATGTACCTAATTATGTGAAGCGAATTAGTTAATTCATTAGCGATTATCAATAGTTGTAAAGGATTGCGCATTAATATGAGCCTTGCATATTATTAATTTTGGCCAGGAAGCGAATAGACCCACGAAGCATTTTTTGAAAGGTGTCCCGTTTTGATTTGTGCTAGTTAATACGTGACTGTGTAAAATAAGAGAAATCGTTTCCCCAGAGTTAAACCAACACTAAATCTTCAGAGTATAATTCACGACTAGTATTCTCAGACTAAAAGAATAGTATGGCAAGGAGAAAGTGGGAAACAAGCACTACGGAAATGAGGAGATCGCCTCTGGCACAGATCGTCTTTGGCACAGATCGCCTCTGGCACAGATCGTCTTTGGCACAGATCGCCTCTGGCACAGATCGTCTTTGGCACAGATCGCCTCTGGCACAGATCGTCTTTGGCATAGATCGCCTCTGGCACGGATCGTCTTTGGCACAGATCGCCTCTGGCACGGATCGTCTTTGGCACAGATCGCCTCTGGCACAGATCGTCTTTGGCACAGATCGCCTCTGGCACGGATCGTCTTTGGCACAGATCGCCTCTGGCACGGATCGTCTTTGGCACAGATCGCCTCTGGCACAGATCGTCTTTGGCACAGATCGCCTCTGGCACAGATCGTCTTTGGCACAGATCGCCTCTGGCACGGATCGTCTTTGGCACAGATCGCCTCTGGCACGGATCGTCTTTGGCACAGATCGCCTCTGGCACAGATCGTCTTTGGCACAGATCGCCTCTGGCACGGATCGTCTTTGGCACAGATCGCCTCTGGCACGGATCGTCTTTGGCACAGATCGCCTCTGGCACAGATCGTCTTTGGCACAGATCGCCTCTGGCACAGATCGTCTTTGGCACAGATCGTCTTTGGCACAGATCGCCTCTGGCACAGATCGTCTTTGGCACAGATCGCCTCTGGCACAGATCGCCTCTGGCACAGATCGTCTTTGGCACAGATCGCCTCTGGCACGGATCGTCTTTGGCACAGATCGCCTCTGGCACGGATCGTCTTTGGCACAGATCGCCTCTGGCACAGATCGCCTCTGGCACAGATCGTCTTTGGCACAGATCGTCTTTGGCACAGATCGTCTTTGGCACAGATCGTCTTTGGCACAGATCGCCTCTGGCACAGATCGTCTTTGGCACAGATCGCCTCTGGCACAGATCGCCTCTGGCACAGATCGTCTTTGGCACAGATCGCCTCTGGCACGGATCGTCTTTGGCACAGATCGCCTCTGGCACAGATCGTCTTTGGCACAGATCGCCTCTGGCACAGATCGTCTTTGGCACAGATCGTCTTTGGCACAGATCGTCTTTGGCACAGATCGCCTCTGGCACAGATCGTCTTTGGCACAGATCGCCTCTGGCACGGATCGTCTTTGGCACAGATCGCCTTTGGCACGGATCGTCTTTGGCACAGATCGCCTCTGGCACGGATCGTCTTTGGCACAGATCGCCTCTGGCACGGATCGTCTTTGGCACAGATCGTCTTTGGCACAGATCGCCTCTGGCACAGATCGTCTTTGGCACAGATCGCCTCTGGCACAGATCGCCTCTGGCACAGATCGTCTTTGGCACAGATCGCCTCTGGCACGGATCGTCTTTGGCACAGATCGCCTCTGGCACAGATCGTCTTTGGCACAGATCGCCTCTGGCACAGATCGTCTTTGGCACAGATCGTCTTTGGCACAGATCGTCTTTGGCACAGATCGCCTCTGGCACAGATCGTCTTTTGGCACAGATCGCCTCTGGCACAGATCGTCTTTGGCACAGATCGCCTCTGGCACGGATCGTCTTTGGCACAGATCGCCTCTGGCACAGATCGTCTTTGGCACAGATCGCCTCTGGCACAGATCGTCTTTGGCACAGATCGTCTTTGGCACAGATCGTCTTTGACACAGATCGCCTCTGGCACAGATCGTCTTTGGCACAGATCGTCTTTGGCACAGATCGTCTTTGGCACAGATCGCCTCTGGCACAGATCGTCTTTGGCACAGATCGCCTCTGGCACAGATCGTCTTTGGCACAGATCGTCTTTGGCACAGATCGTCTTTGGCACAGATAGTCTTTGGCACAGATCGCCTCTGGCACAGTCGTTCTGCCAGACTCCCTTGATGCTAAGGGAGACTAGAACACTTTTCCTCACGAAATACAAATGCAGAGCTATTTCCCTTAGAACACAAACGGTCAAAGCGAAAACTTGACTGCAGTGGGGCCCCAGTCAATGTGCTAAAGCAGACACACCCCTTTTGTTCCCAAAATGTACAAATGCAGAGTTCTCTTCCTTACATTGAAACTACATTTTGATGTGATTCTTGAAGCCCTGGAGTGTCGGGCACACACGAGAGAGAGAGAGAGAGAGAGAGAGAGAGAGAGAGAGAGAGAGAGAGAGAGAGAGAGAGAGAGAGAGAGAGAGAGAGAGAGAGAGAGAGAGAGAGAGAGAGAGAGAGAGTGAGAGAATTGAATTGAATTGAACTTTATTTAACAAGGATTAAGATTTAAGGCTATGCCTTTTCTTACAATCTGTCCTTGGGACGCACAGACACACAATGATAAAATTGAAAAATTAAAAATTAAAAAGAGAGAGGGAGAGAGAGAGAGAGAGAGAGAAGTCTGAGTCTGAAGTCTGAATGTTTTAATGAGTAGGCCTTGGGCCCTTTTCATGGAGATGAGCACATCTCAAGCACCAGCATACAAATGCACATAGTGAACAAAAACAAGAACATCGCGCGCCCTGTTTCGTTTACGGATTATGGATTACGAATGGAAAGCGCCTTCATGACAAATGTAGAACAAGTCGCGTAAGGCGAAAATACAATATTTAGTCAAGTAGCTGCCATTTTTCAGCAAGACCGTATGCTCGTAGCATCGTCAGTCCACCGCTCATGGCAAAGGCAGTGAAATTGACAAGAAGAGCGGGGTAGTAGTTGCGCTAAGAAGGATAGCACGCTTTTCTGTACCTCTCTTTGTTTTAACTTTCTGAGCGTGTTTTTAATCCAAACATATCATATCTATATGTTTTTGGAATCAGGAACCGACAAGGAATAAGATGAAAGTGTTTTTAAATTGATTTGGACAATTTAATTTTGATAATAATTTTTATATATTTAATTTTCAGAGCTTGTTTTTAATCCGAATATAACATATTTATATGTTTTTGGAATCAGCAAATGATGGAGAATAAGATAAACGTAAATTTGGATCGTTTTATAAATTTTTATTTTTTTTTACAATTTTCCGATTTTTAATGACCAAAGTCATTAATTAATTTTTAAGCCACCAAGCTGAAATGCAATACCGAACCCCGGGCTTCGTCGAAGATTACTTGACCAAAATTTCAACCAATTTGGTTGAAAAATGAGGGCGTGACAGTGCCGCCTCAACTTTCACGAAAAGCCGGATATGACGTCATCAAAGACATTTATCAAAAAAATGAAAAAAACGTATGGGGATTTCATACCCAGGAACTCTCATGTCAAATTTCATAAAGATCGGTCCAGTAGTTTAGTCTGAATCGCTCTACACACACACACACACGCACACACACACACACATACACCACGACCCTCGTTTCGATTCCCCCTCGATGTTAAAATATTTAGTCAAAACTTGACTAAATATAAAAACGTAGCAATAGCGGCTTACTAGTGTTTGAAAACAGCATGGTTAATTTAAACAATGATGGGATTCTAGTGTATTTTCGTGGAATATAATATTCTCTTAACTCAGCATATTTAGGGCATACTAAAACAAAGTGGACTTCATCTTCAACACTGCCACAACAAAATGGACAAGATAAATCAGCGGAGGTTGCATTTAAATTAAAGCGAAATCGATGCACTTTCAGAGGAGATACTCCCAATCTAAGTCTAATCAGAAGATTTCTAGCTTTAATATGTTTCAAAACACTTAAATAGTTGGATAATGTTAGGGTTGATTTGAAGGTTCTGTACAGAGAGAAACGTTCACTTCCTTGCACATTTTCAAGCCAGGTTTGCTTATAGGATGAAATAAGTGTTTCTTTAAATGCTGTCAGGAACGCCCTCTCATCGCCAACACCTTGGTTTTCCCATACTTCATCAAAACCGTACATGTATAGAGTGTAACAGATCGAGGAGGCCCATGTTTTCTTATTTTGTTCATGGAGATATTTCAGCATTTTATACGCCTTGCTCGGAAGGCGATGATGTGGCATCCTCAATATACGTAGCCAAAAACGAATGCATTTAACAAAGCTGTTTATAAACAAGGGGTACTTTCCCGTTTCTCCATAGACCATAGCATTTGGTGTTCTCATACTCGTATTCAAAAAACGTTTAAATGCGAATAAATGAACTCTCTCTATAGGTGTATGGTCTGCTTCAACCCCCCAAACTTCGGCACCATATGACAGCATCGGTTGAATCTGTGCGTCGAAAAGCTTGAAAAAAATAGCTGGAGATCTGTCACCCAGTTGCCATAAACATTTTAGAATACCAATGACTCCCTTTTTCCCTTTTGCAGCAAAATCATTAAGAGTGTGAGAGAAGGACAGGCGTGTAGACAACCATACTCCTAAATACTTATACATGTTCAAAACGCTCATAGGATGTCCACCATACACCCATCTTTCTCGCAAGGCCAAGTGACCACCGTTCCGAAAAACAACAATATTAGATTTGTCTAAATTAACTTCAAGTCCAAGACGTCTAGACGAATCCCACAGAATGTTTAACTGATTCTGGAGCCCACATACAGAATCTGAAATAAGAATAATATCATCTGCAAACATCAGAATGAGTATTTCCAAAAAGTCTGGAATAAGTTGAATACCATGTTTTCCCTTCTGGACAATATGATTAGCTAGCTCATTAATTAGTAGAGAAAACAAAACTGGACTACAAATTTCTCTCTGTTTTAGACCCCTTGGGCACATAAAGGAGTCCGAAAAATCACTTCCTGATCGCACTTTTGCTTTTACCACGTCATACATACAGCTGAGCGCCTGGTACATCTTTCCTTTAACTCCATTTTTCTTCAAAGTTTTCCACAACGTAGTTCTTACAACTGAATCAAAAGCTTTACGAAAGTCAATAAAAGCAACATACAACTTCTTGTGTGTCAATAACTGCTTCTGTACCAAAGCTTGTAGTGTAAAAATATGATCAACGGTACTATAGCCTCTGCGAAAACCAGCTTGACTCTCATTTAATATTTCATGTTTTTCGATCCAATTCGTCAATCTGCTGTTCAAAATGTAGCTATACAATTTGCTGCATATACATAATAATGAAATACCTCTGTAATTATCAGGATTATTCTTATCACCTTTCTTGTGAAGGGGATGAATTATGGCTTCCGTCCATACATCAGGGTAAAGTCCTGAGGTAAACAATTTATTGAAATATTTTGTAAGAAACGGCACAACAGCTGTGGCGGAATTCTTGAAGAACTCCCCAATTAAATAATCGGGTCCTGCAGCTTTACCATTCTTTAATACTCTAATAGCTTCTTTTACTTCGTTTTCAGTGATGACACGTTCGAGCGCATCCATGTCGTACATCTCCTCCTCATCATCACTATCAGATACCCGATTAACACCATCCTCAACAACATCAGTATGGTCATTATTTTCTTTTGTAAAAGAGTTAAACACATTATAAAAATGTTGATACCACTGTTCTGTATTAATAGAAATCACGCCTGCCACCTTAGATGCCAACGATTTGATTGTTTTCCAAAACAATTTAGGATCACTACTCCCTTTATCTAAAGACTCCATAAGAGACTGACGATGAAATTTTTTCTTTTGTCTAATAAGTTCATTATAGCTACTTCTTTTTTCGGTATAACAATCCTTGTCTACACGGCCGCTATGAAATAAACGAAGATTTTGCCTGAGATCTTTTCTACTATGGTAACATTCTGAATCGAACCACCTTTGTTGTCTGTTTTTTCCAATATACACTCTTTTTTTCATATACTCTCCTGCCATCGTCATTGCTTCGTTAAATTTACTCAGAGATAAATTGACATCAACTTCTATTAAGAGAGAGAGTAAGCGAGAGCCGAGAGCCGAGAGAGAGAGAGAGAGAGAGAGAGAGAGAGAGAGAGAGAGAGAGAGAGAGAGAGAGAGAGAGAGAGAGAGAGAGAGAGAGAGAGAGAGAGAGAATTACAATGACAATTCTTTATTTAACGAGGGTAGTAGATTAAGCAGTGGTCTGCTTTTTTACATCCAGCCCTCGCCCTAAAGAGGGACTAACTACAAAAATGAAATAAAAATACAAGATAAACAAGTCGCGTAAGGCGAAAATACAATATTTAGTCAAGTAGCTGTCGAACTCACAGAATGAAACTGAACGCAGCAAGACCGTATACTCGTAGCATCGTCACTCCACCGCCCGTGGCAAAGGCAGTGCCCGTGGAATTGACAAGAAGAGCGGGGTATTCGTTGCGCTAAGAAGGATAGCACGCTTTTCTGTACCTCTCTTCGTTTTAACTTTCTGAGCGTGTTTTTAATCCAAACATATCATATCTATATATTTTTGGAATCAGGAACCGACAAGGAATACGATGAAAGTGTTTTTAAATTGATTTCGAAAAAAAAAATTTGATAATAATTTTTATATATTTAATTTTCAGAGCTTGTTTTTAATCCAAATATAACATATTGATATGTTTTTGGAATCAGCAAATGATGGAGAATAAGATAAACGTAAATTTGGATCGTTTTATAAATTTTTAATTTTTTTTACAATTTTCAGATTTTTAATGACCAAAGTCATTAATTAATTTTTAAGCCACCAAGCTGAAATGCAATACCGAACCCCGGGCTTCGTCGAAGAGTACTTGACCAAAATTTCAACCAATTTGGTTGAAAAATGAGGGCGTGACAGTGCCGCCTCAACTTTCACGAAAAGCCGGATATGACGTCATCAAAGACATTTATCAAAAAAATGAAAAAAACGTTCGGGGATTTCATACCCAGGAACTCTCATGTCAAATTTCATAAAGATCGGTCCAGTAGTTTAGTCTGAATCGCTCTACACACACACACACACAGACACACACACACACGCACACACGCACA
This sequence comes from Littorina saxatilis, assembly GCF_037325665.1. Lineage (NCBI taxonomy): Eukaryota > Metazoa > Mollusca > Gastropoda > Littorinimorpha > Littorinidae > Littorina > Littorina saxatilis. The sequence continues at coordinate 19,698,594 of NC_090258.1, forward strand.
TACACCACGACCCTCGTTTCGATTCCCCCTCGATGTTAAAATATTTAGTCAAAACTTGACTAAATATAAAAATAGAAAATAGAAAAACTAAAATTACACATTTCAACAGAAAACTAACGTGAAAACACATTATACATATGTACACAAAATGCATTGCATTGAGGTAAATTGCGAGTTAATTGATGTGAATTAAGAGTTATAGTGCAGCTTGCACTTTCTCAACATCATGCTCTAATCCATACATTACATGGAGAGAGAGAGAGAGAGAGAGAGAGAGAGAGAGAGAGAGAGAGAGAGAGAGAGAGAGAGAGAGAGAGAGAGAGAGAGAGAGAGTGAGAGAGAGAGAGAGTGAGAGAAAGAAAGAGATAGAGTCAGAGAGAGATGGGAGAGCGAGAGAGAGAGAGAGAGAGAGAGAGAGAGAGAGAGAGAGAGAGAGAGAGAGAGAGAGAGAGAGAGAGAGAGAGAGAGAGAGAGAGAGAGAATGGGTTAATAATTTTTTAATCAATTATTATTGCAGATTGACACTAAAGTTAAGAAATGAATTCATCAGGGTTCCAAGATTACCTCTCTGGGCGTAAACAGGCTGTTGTTTTAAACGGAATCAAGTCGATAGATTTACCCGTCTCAGCAGGAGTCCCGCAAGGACCAGTATTAGGCCCTACTGTTATTCCTCGTTTATATAAACGATATAGTGAAATATTCCTCGTATATAAAAACGATATATTCAAAAATATTGAATCTGTTATTAAATTATTTCCTGATGACACAAGTATGTATTTATCCCTTGAAAATCCTGTTCTTAGAGCCGAGATTTTAAATTCAGACTTGAGTGACATTTTTGAATGGGCAAAAAAGTGGAAAGTTCTTTTCAATCAACCAAAAACTGAATTATTGAATTTAGGAGGACAACAGAATCCGGAATTTATTGAATTAAAATTTGGTAATACCACCTTACAAGATGTAGAAAAGCACAAGAACCTTGGTGTAATTCTTCAAAATAACTGTAAATGGGAGTCCCATATAAAATCTATCGTAGCTAAATGCCGTTTATTGATTGCCTGTCTGCGCTCCTATAAATATAGATTAAGCAGAAAATCCTTAGAAAACATGCATAAATCATTTATATTGCCCAATTTTGATTATGCAGACGTCGTATGGGATAATTGCACCGCTGGATTGGCAGATGAATTAGAAGGTCTTCACTTAGAGGCAATACGAATTATTCTTGGAACAGTTCGAGGAACAATTAAGTCACAGAAAATTATATCAGGAATCGTGTGTGTGCGTGTGTGTGTGTGTGTGTGTGTGTGTGTGTGTGTGTGTGTGTGTGTGTTTGTGTGTGTGTGTGTGCGTGTGTGTGTGTTTGTGTGTGTGTGTGTGTGTGTGTGTGTGTGTGTGTGTGTGTGTGTGTGTGTGTGTGTGAGCGAGCGTATGAGCGAGCATGCGTACGTGTTTGCGTGCGTTTATGTGTTAGCATGCGTGTGTGCGTGCGTGTGTGCAAGCGTGTGAGCTTGCTTGCGCGAGTGCGTGCGTGCGTGCGTGCGTGCGTGCGTGCGTATATCAGTCTGTCTGTTTGTCACAAATAACCGCCTCCCTTCCTCACAGTCGACCCCACCCCCTCCCTAGATGGAACCCAAAACGACCCGCGCACTGCTTCCAACCCCATCTTTTCAGCAGTGCCAAAACCAGACTCGAGCCAAAAGCTACAAAAGCCGTACGCTCCGCTATAGGCGCGCCAGGCCTTCCATACATTGATTCTAACAAGACGTCGCTTTTTGCCGACACCACGCCGCGCTAACTGGTTGCGACGGCAGCATTCTGTCGTCGGTGCGACACACTCTCTCACGTCTTTTCTGGTCTTCTCTTGGTGTCCTTCTGGTCTTCTGTTTGTCTGGGACTCTTTGGAGGCAGTCTGGAACCTTTTTCTGGAACCAACCGTTTTTGGCCCCCGAAGCTACTGAGAGCGAGCTTTGACGAGGGTGTTTCCTCTTCGTGCGGCTGACGTGTTAGAGTATTCAAGGTAAGGGGACTGTTTATTTGATTTTTCAAATTACAAATTTGAAAAACAAAAAAGTGCTGAACTTAGCATAATAATAATGATAATGTATAATATTTGTATAGCGCATGTATCCAGGGTTTACACCTGCATACACATAAATATGTTACAATTTCACCTATCGAGTTTTCCAGGACCTACAAACAAACACACTGTTATTTGGAGATTGTTTTAGAATAGCATGCAATTAGAGAATATGATTTAACGTTGTACTATTGAAATCACTAACGTTTTGTTTTTTTCTCTTTTGTTTTTGTTTGTTTGTTTGTTTGTTTGTTTGCTTGTTTCTTTGTTTGTTTGTTTGTTTGTTTAGTTGCTTGATTGGTTGGTTGGTTGGTTGGTTGGTTGGTTGGTTGGTTGGTTGGTTGATTGTTTGTTTGCTTGCTTGTTTGAAGTTTTATGTTCATGCTTTGAGAGAAAGGACCATATTCAGTTTTGATACAGTGTTGTGTTTGAACGACTTAAATTGTTTCTTGGACGCTCAGTCCAGCTTTCAACCTTTTTTTTGTTTAAATGATTGTGCGAAGACTACCCTTAGAAGCACAGTCGTTAAATAAACAATCAAAGAGAAAAAAGTAATGAAGACAGAAACAAAGAAAGAAAAAATGAAAGAAAGATAAAAGAAAGGAAGAAAGAAGGAAAGAAAGAAAAAAAAAGACAGAAAGACTGAAAGAAAGAAAGAAAATATATGCCTTACTCCAGGTACATGTATTTTTAACTGTTTTCGGACACAACTTATTTGTACTTAACAGCAGAGACGAAATTCTATGTTCTGGTATGTGTGTGTGTGTGTGTGTGTGTGGGGGGGGGGCATGTGTGTGTGTATGTGTGTGTGTGTGCGCGTGTGCGTGCGTGTGTGTGTGTGTGTGTGTGTGTTAATTAGCTTAAAGGAAAACGGACAACTAACAACACCAGAAAAAAACCCACTATAATCTCGGTATACGCGTCCGCAAAGAAGAAAACCGTGTGTTCTGTTTATTATTTGTTTTGTACATACGCTTCAATGCCCATAAATACGGAATGTTCAATGCAGCGGTGCGATCACTGTCGTTAAAAGTTTCAAGTTTCATTTACGCTTACCATGCAGTCACAGCAACAATTTTGCGAAGACTTCGTCATACTCCTGCCTTGATGACTTGGAGGAAGCCGATATCGAATCCGGCGTTGTTTCACGTGACAATATCACACCGAAATCCGCTTTGACGGCCATATTTCTTCCCACGACAAGGTCGCAGAGACATTTTGTTTTCTTTTGTTTTTGTTTCTCCCCCCCCCCCCCCCCCCCCCCCCCCCCCCCCCCCCCCCCCTACCTATTTTTCCCCTTTTCCCTCCGTCTTACTCCATGTTTGATTTAATTAGATTCTGAGTGTTTCATAGTATATTATTGTTATGTCCGACATCATTATTGTCAGTGTCATATCGTATGTGTCTAGGTAACGTAATTTGAGAGTTCGCTTCACTTCGTGTCCATAATTATTGTGTTTTTCATTTAATATTGTTTCATGTTTCAATAATTGAATACATTCTTGTTTAAACAAAGGTCGCCAAGGTGTGAGGTGTGACGCGCTAAATGTGTTAATGGTAACAAATGGTAACAAATGGTAACAGACATGTCTCGAAAATGATATTAACATTCGCCTGCCGGCTCTTGCTGATAACAACATATGTCTGTTATCATTTGCTAACAGTCAGACAATAAGATATAATTCATTGTAGCGATCGAGTATTATTCATTTTATTCAGACTTTAATGTTCAAAAACGAGTACATTTGTGCAATATTTCTACTAAAATTGAAGTGGACACAATGTGAACGCAGTATAATGTGGCAATTGTGTGTGTGGGGGGGGGGGGGGGGCGAGGGAGGGAGGGGGAGGGGGGTTACTTGGATGGGAGCTTTGTATTTTGTTGTGTTTGTGTAGTAACAGAGTAAAAATCCTCGATGCACACTAAATTTCACATTTCATATGCTGGGCCAGCTTGAAGATTGTGTGTTGTCCGCCTCTATCGCATTAACTTAAAAACGTAAAATTCTGTTTCCTTTTTTTATGCGTGCTGATTTCCAACCAGAGCGAAAATGTTATGACTGTGCAGTTTAATCGTTTGAAAAAACAACCGAAGGCTAATGAGAGAAAAGAGATCAAGAAACAGAACTATATTCCTTTCCCTGAATACATTCGTTGCATGTTATGTTTGTGCAATTCATTCGGCTGGAAACATTTTTGGGGAAAATAATAACTAAATGCCCCTTTAACAACAACCAACCAACCAACCAAACAAACAAACAAAAGAAAGGAAAACCCACACGTATATGAAATCTCGAATAACTCAAATTCGTTTTCCGGGGGTCTTGAATGTTCTTTCTAGATATTTTTCAATTGAAGTTTTTTTTTCTTCCAGTAAGTATTAACAGGAAGTATAAATACACACACACACACACACACACACGCACACACATACACACACACACACACACACACATACACACACACACACACACACACACACACACACACACGCTCACACACACACACACACACACACACACACACACACACACACACACACACACACACACATACACACGCACACGCTCACATAAAAAAGGGACAGACAGAAACGAGAAAAGAGATTCTCAATCTGTAATTGCAAGTTTTCGCAAAGTTCCTCGGCCTTCGTGACCAGAAGAAGGAGGAGAAATTAAAGAGGTGTGTCCACCAGCTGAGATGATAAAGTATATACGGTAGCCATCCTTCTGTCTTCATCCGGGAACTCATCAGTCTTACCTCCCTTGTGGCGCCCTTCCCTTCCGCTTTCACCGGTAACAAGGGGAGGGAATCTGGTCGCGGAGTTTTTTTTACCGAAACGTGTACCAAATTAGGAACCATCTTGCATCGTCCAGTAAACTTCTGTGGCCTTCGTACATGTATACGGTTATCACCCCAACTCCCCCCCCCCCCCCAAATAATAAAAAAAATAATAAAATAAAATCTATATATAGCCAAGTCATGTATGCCCAAAATATCATTTAGGGAATTTGACAGTGTACTTGCAGCAAATGTCATCTGCCTACTGATATTTTGATCGGTCCATGGCATTGGGCTTCGTGTTTTTAAAGGTTTTCTCAAAATGGAATGTTTTTTTAAGCTAGATTAATCAAACATTAAAGACTTTAAGGGCTGGATGACCTTGGCATATTCAGAAAGTTTGATTGGCCATTCGTCAAATTGAAGGTCAGAGCGGGGTTGATTTCTGGTTAAAAAAAACTAAACAAACTTCACACGCTTCACGCACTGCCGGGATTCGATTCTTTCAGACATGATGAGAGTGCGGTCTGATTGGAATTGAAATGACTACTGCCGTGGATAGCTTTCCGCAAAAAAGTAGATGCTATGGCCGCATCAAATTCGGGTCCAGAAACGTTTAATTTTTGTTCCTTTTTTGTTTAAAGCTTGAGCTTTGAAACTTCGCAGATTTAGATGTTTTGATGGCCTCCAGGCATCATCCAGGCATGGTTCATCCTTGCAATCCATTAACATGTACTTATACTATTACAGACAACGATACATTATGAGGCACACTTTTTTGTCTCATTCATTGGCATCAAAATATGTTTCAAGAACCATCTCTGTTGTCAAAAGTATATGACAAC
>NC_090258.1:19709299-19711799 GCF_037325665.1 Littorina saxatilis
TTTACATTTTTGTTCTACCTCTGTTTATCAGGAAGACAGTTCGATTGTTCCTTTGCAGGCCCCCTTACTAACGGCCAAGATAAAAACATACCGATAACGAGCAAAAACAAACCTGGTTAAAAAAAAAAAACATTTTGATTTTATTTACCCAGGCACTCAAACAGCAACAGAGCAAACAAATCGACACCGGCGAAAGACAGATACAACTTATTAAGAACACTCATTAGACTAATTCTGCCGAGGATATATCACGTAGAGGAAAGTATTGACACCAAAACTCATACGGACCTATTGACGTCCGTCCATGAATGCACAAAGGATGTTGACGCTTCATGTTTTAAGCGTGTTTTATTCATTTTCTTTGATGCAGCAACAAACAATAACAACATTAAGAACGTTAACAAGCAGACTGCTTATGTACACGTTCTAAAATGATAATCAATACACATTCAGATAACAGAAAATGGCGAACAAGTGGTAACTTCAACACCTAGTTTCATAATATTTCATTCTTATTTTATATAAATAAAATAAAGAGAGAGAGAGAGAGAGAGAGAGAGAGAGAGAGAGAGAGAGAGAGAGAGAGAGAGAGAGAGAGAGAGAGAGAGAGAATGCTTTGCTAAATCGATTGCAGTCACTGTTAATATCATTTCAGCCGAAAGCGATCAAGTGACATAACGTAATCTTGTACAACAGAAAATATTTTCGTGTTTAAAGTTAAGATATAGTTAAATCAGTATTTCCAAACAAGAGTGTTGACTCTTCTTCTGCTTTTTCATCGACAAAGACCTTTGTGCGCCTTGAAATTAGAACAAAGACATCAACAATGTAAGATAAAACCTGTTAAAAACAGCACTAGAAATGCGTGAAAACCCTGCACAGACGGAAGTATTGAATTCACAGCTGTTCGCACGTCATACACGGACAAAAATAGTCTCTGTTCTGGATAGAATTGACGACTGGATTGGCAATCAGTCCGCGATAACTGAGATAGACATGCGACGGTAATAGATCCGAAAGAAGAATTGTGGTCGTGTCCAGGATGAATGGATCTGGTAGCTATATATACTTGCTACGAGTAGGTCAGAAGCACTGTATTTGTTTTCCCCATTTAATTTAAATTTTTTTTTTTTTTTTTTATAAATTTGTTTGTGACTGACTCACAAGCGTTAAGGTCAATTTCCTTTTATGAACTTAATGACACATTCCTTCCTCATGTCGACTATCACATATGTGACCCTCCACCACGGAATGGGTCGCATGTCACCTCGCGCGGTTCTGCGCTGAGGCTTGCAACTCGACAAGTTTTCGCTCTTTTCTAAAACGGGTTCCACCACTGGATAGAGCATAAAACACTTTAGGAAAATGTAAAAATATGAAAATCATGCAACGGTGACATGCGACTCATTCCGAGGTGGAGGGTCACATATTTGATAAAAATTGTACACGCGGTCAGAGCATCATTCCTCTTTGACACGCACTAAACATCCTGGATGCTTTCTGTACAGGACGGGAATGTTTTGCTGAATCTTGGGTGCACCTTCACATTTAAAGTTACTGGACCTGTCAACTCCAGGTGCACCGAGCCCCTGTGGCTTTCAGTCATGCTACAGGCAGTTATCCGTTTGACAAAAATACCAAATTTCATTGTCTTTCATGCAAGGAGTCAAAAATTGCAATTGTTTAACGAATTAATTTTGGACTGCCACCGAGCAGGTCTTAGTCGCCCTCGGCCAGGCTCACATCAAGTCCCAAACGTGAACTAATTACGTCAAAAGCCTACATGGAAATCTATTAGTCTGGGCGAGAGGAAACATTCTTTTTGTTAAACCGCGTAGTGAATGGATTAAAAGTGGAACATGACTTTCGAAATGTGTTTTAATTTGTCACACGCTTTAGTGTTGATGACCAGACGTGCGTTTGTAGTGCAAGGATACTGTCAATGTTCTTAATATGTTTCATGTGCTTTTTCTCGTATCATCGAAATCTAACTTTCTTAATTCAGCGTTTCTCAAAAAGTGTTTACAAATTATTTTTAGAAAACATGTTCTCTTCCTAATTTTCTTTGCTTTAGTATGCTTTTATTTGAGATGCCTTACAACAGCGTCTGTCTTTCTTTCACCTGATTCCGCCATTTCTGCTTTATTTTTACATTTAGTCAAGTTTTGATTTTCTCTCTTGCAGTTTCTTGCAATGGAAAAGTTTAAAGGTACTGAACTTGTCAAATCCAGGTGCACGGAGCCCCTGGAGCTTTTAGTCATACCTCAGGCAGCTATCCGTTAGAAGAACTACCAAGTTTCATTGACTTGCACCCAAAGAATCAAGAACTGCGATTTTTTTACGAATTATTTTTGTACTCGGACCCGGCTGGTCTTGACCTATTTTTGGATCTAAATTTAGATCAGGTAGATCACCACATCATGCACAAAAAGACACGTCACTAGCAAACTATGTCAGACGTCATCATGAGTTTGTGTAAAACAAAATGGAAGCCGGAATC
>NC_090258.1:19716799-19726799 GCF_037325665.1 Littorina saxatilis
GATTCTGTTTCTCCTTTTACTCTTGTTAAGTGTTTCTTGTATAGAATATAGTCAACGTTTGTAAAGATTTTAGTCAAGCAGTATGTAAGAAATGTTGAGTCCTTTGTACTGGAAACTTGTATTCTCCCAGTAAGGTCATATATTGTACTACGTTGCAAGCCCCTGGAGCAATTTTTTGATTAGTGCTTTTGTGAACAAGAAACAATTAACAAGTGGCTCTATCCCCCCTCCCCCCTTTCCCCGTCGCGATATAACCGTGAACGGTTGAAAACGACGTTAAACACCAAATAAAGAAAGAAAGTAATCTGTGAAATGAATCCATCAAACATTCGAACTCTGAAGCAGTCAGAAAATAAACATTTTGGTATTTGTCCCAGTGGGGTGGCGGTCCTATCACATGTAAAAGCTTGGCAAGATGTGAGGTTGCGAGCAGAACAGTTATCTCGGGAAGGATTGGTCCTTTAATACAGCGGCCACAAACTGAGCTCAAAAAGTTGAAGCCAGAAGACAGACAGCTTAAAATGAAAGTATTGAGAACCGTAAAGTACTCTGCTTTTAGTGCTGTTAGGTTTATGATACAGCTTGGGCCGCAATCCGAGTTTCAGAAATTTAAGTCACTCGTAATGCCCCAACAATTTTTGGCTCACGTAAGTGTAGCCTGTGCGATGATAAACTTTGTCTGTCTGTGCGTGTGTGTGTGTGTGTGTGTGTGTGTGTGTGTGTGTATGTGATGGAAACTTTAACATATGAAGACATCACATTATGGCGTAAGAGGGTTAGACGTCACGCGAAGGAATTACTGAAAGCGGGCCGAGACTAGTTGGCAGTCGTGTCCCTGTAAGTAGGCTACATGCAGACAAACAGATCTAGATCTAGATCTAGTGTCTCGCTTTCTTGCACAGTGTCACCTATGTGTGTGTGAATGTGTGACGGAGTGATTGAGTTTGTGTTACTGTTTGTCGATTTCTTACGTGAGCCTTGAAGGCTTCGCCTCTTGTTGGAATTCTGGTCCTCTTGTGAAGAGTTAATTAAGGGGTAACTTTTTCAGAAGAGTTTGTAAAGGGTTAACCGTGGGTGCTTTTTGCTTGCATGTTCTGCAAATAACAACCATGCAAGTGTCTGCTCATACATGGAAAGTGATACAAATAAAATATGGCGATACAAAAATTGTAAATAAGAAGGAAGTGGGCGGAAAATGAAGCCATTGTGCTCCAGGAACTAAAGGGATTTTGGAATCCGATGCTCAGTGAACCGGAAGGTATACTGCTTTGCGCTTGAGGATGCTGCACTTTTCAGTTGCGTCAATTATCCGATAAAAATGCTGACATGAACGGTTCCAATTCGCTTGACAGGAATATACAATGTATTTCTCAAAAGTTTAGTTGACGCATTTTAGTTAAGTTTGTTCATTATTTCTAATCATGCATTTTTTACACACACACACACACACACACACACACACACACACACACACACGCACACACACACACACACACACACACACATGCACTCACGCACGCACGCACGCACGCACGCACACGCACGCACGCACGCACACGTACCCGCACATTTGCACGCACATGCACGCACGCACGCACACGCATGCTCACGCACGCACGCACGTGCACGCACGCACGCACGCACGCACGCACGCACGCAGTGATGCACACACACACACACACACACACACACACACACACACACGCACGTACACACACACACACACACACACACACATACACACACTCACACACACACACACACACACACACAAATACAAACACACAGTCGACGACAGCCTCCACAAGACTTTCTCTCCCCCCACAATCTCTAGGCAGATGAGGAAGGCGAGAAAGACGGCCGGGGCGGGCTGGATACGCTGCACAACCCTCCCTCCCCGGGGCGGTGTCTTTGAAGGTGTGTGTGACGATGATTGATTGACGTGTGCGCGCCCGGTCGTCGTGGTCACCACCAATGTTTGTCGCCCACTTAACGGCGCCATACGGTCTGAGGTTCCAGTCGATTCCGGGAGACGATGGTCGGCTCGGCTTCTTTTGTGGGCGCGGCGGTTTAAAGGATATGATTTCAAGGTTGTCAACATTTCAACATATAGTATGTCGACTTTACTGGTTGCATGTCCTGTTGCATGCCAGAAAGACACTCTATAGGCCATAGTTTACAGATCTCATAACATGAACAGATAAATTAAAAAAAATGTTAAAGGCAGAGTAAGCCTCCCGTAAACCATCACAGATACGGTCAGGCTTTTACACACAGTACAAACACCATTTCATTTAAACACTCACCAATTGAGAACATCCTAGGTGCCCTCCGTAAAGAGCGAACAATTTTCAAAGAATTTATTTTTGCGTGGTTTATCTTACCCCTGAGCCATCGTGAACCCGTGTGATCCAGTTTTCCCTTTTCACAATGCAGTCGTCATAGTTAGTCATTTGAATGCGACTCGACGTGAGCTTATCTACAATAGCACGTTTTTTTTATGCACGAAACAACGGCTGTGGTTCACAAGAACTCTAGCGATGGCTTTTGACTGTTGAGAGGAACGGCGATTTGCACTGATAAACCGGCCGTCGTCTGCTACGACCCTTGCGTGACCCTGCTTCCGGGCTTTTCTTTTTTTAAACTTTCACAACTTCGAATTGTTCTGATCTTGTCTTGATGAAAAACGAATTCTTTTATGATTAAAGAATGTTTGTGTAACAAGCTGTCAATTTATTATTTAGATTTTAAAAGTTAGGTCTAGCGCAAAAACGAGGCGCCGTTGTTGTTAACGGAACAAGTCTACGAAAATAAATTCTTTGAAAATGTCTCACGCTCGACAGAAAGCAGCCAGGATGTTCCCGTTCGGTGAGCGTTCAAATGGAAGTATGCTTGTACTGTATTTAGACGCTCGGGGAGCTCTGTGATGGTTTACGGGAGGCTTACTGTGCCTTTAACGTATTGGAACGGTTTAACTTTTTAACAAAACAAGACATTCCAGTGTTAAAAGTTAAAACGTTCAAGTAGGCTTACCATTCTTGTTTTTACATTCAGTCAAGTTTTGACTAAATGTTTTAACATAGACTGGGAATCGAGATGAGGGTCGTGGTGTGTGTGTGTGTACGTGTGTGTGTGTGTGTTTGTGTGTGCAGTGTGTGTGTGTGTGTGTGTGTGTGTGTGTGTGTGTGTGTGTGTGTGTGTGTGTGTGTGTGTGTGTGTGTGTGTAGAGCGATTCAGAGAAAACTACTCGACCGATCTTCATGAAACTTCACATGAGAGTTCCTGAGTATGATATCCTCAGACGTTTTATTTCATTTTACTTGTTTCATTTAGTCAAGTTTTGACTAAATGTTTTAACATAGAGGGGGAATCGAGACGAGGGTCGTGGTGTATGTGCGTGTGTGTGTGTGTGTGTGTGTGTGTGTGTGTGTGTGTGTGTACCCCCGTTTCCACAGGTTTGGTTGCCTAAATCACCATAACGCAACCATCCACACGTGGATGGCAACCTAAACTCTGGATGGCAACCATAAATGTGTGGATGGTCGCTTCATTTAACACCGTTAAATTGACTTTTTTGACGGAAAGAATGTCATAACAATGTTCAAAATGACATTCTTTCCGTCCTCTATAGGCGACGTAATAGGTCAAATTTTGTGCATTTTTTAGTGCAAAATTCTTCGATGCCGGAGCGAGTACTGCACCCAGTGCTGTTGTAGTGCAAGTGCACTAGAAAGGCACTGCACCCAGTGCCGCCTCTTAGGTAACCATCCACACTTTAGGTGCGTGTGTGTGTCTGTGTGTGTGTGTGTGTGTGTGTGTGTGTGTGCGTGTGTGTAGAGCGATTCAGACCAAACTACTGGACCGATCTTTATGAAATTTGACATGAGAGTTCCTGGGTATGATATCCCCGGATGTTGTTTTCTTTTCTTCCGATAAATACCTTTGATGACGTCATATCCGGATTTTTGTAAAAGTTGAGGCGGCACTGTCACACCCTCATTTTTCAATCAAATTGATTGAAATTTTGGCCATGCAATCTTCGACAAAAGCCAAACTTCAGTATTGCATTTCAGCTTGGTGGCTTAAAAATTAATTAATGATTTTGGTCATTAAAAATATGAAAATTGTAAAAACTATTTTTTTTATATAAAACGATCCAAATTTACCTTCATCTTATTCTTCATCATTTCCTGATTCCAAAAACATATAAATATGTTATATTTAAATTAAAAACAAGCTCTGAAAATTAAAAATATAAACATTATGATCAAAATTAAATTTTCGAAATCAATTTAAAAACACTTTCATCTTATTTCTTGTCGGTTCCTGATTCCAAAAACATATAGATATGATATGTTTGGATTAAAAACACGCTCAGAAAGTTAAAACGAAGAGAGGTACAGTAAAGCGTGCTATGAAGCACAGCGCAACCGCTACCGCGCCAAACAGGCTCGTCACTTTCACTGCCTTGTGCACTAGCGGCGGACTACGTTCAGTTTCATTCTGTGAGTTCCACAGCTTCACTAAATGTAGTAATTTCGCCTTACGCGACTTGATGATTCTTGATTTTGGAATGCTAGCAGTCAAATTGTGTTTGAATTTCTGCTCCCATTTTAACTAAATTCTGTGTCATATTTTAAAGGCATATGTACGCGCTCCCGTGTTTACAAAGTGTAGTTTGCCCACAATCGATGTCAAATGCATCATAAGGCCATATAATGACGATATGTCACCATGCGCGGACCATAAACATGCATTACAGCTTGTTCTAGCCTCTGAAAAAGTGAGGATGTCAACAAAGACGCGGAGTTATTTCCCTTGCGTCAACGTTCCCTCTGTTGGCAAATCTATAAATAGGACGATCTAGATCAAAATAAAAATTCAAATATCTCAACATTTAAGGGGTCCTAGACCACAATATTTTGCAGGGAACTTAATTTAGCATGTCTCCAGCTGTTGGTAAAGCAATTAGCGTGTATATTCATCGAGTTAATATGCCTTTAACGGAAATGGTAATCCACTGATGATACATGAATTATTGATTGCTATCCCGAGCGGAAAGAATGATAGTAACAATTAAGATATGTAACAGATTCAATTCTATTTTTAGGCCTGGATTGGTCTTCTTTTTTTTGGTGGGCGCAGTGGCTTAAGGACATGTTTACAGGTTGACAACGTTAAAAAAAAAAAAGTCGACTTCAGTGGAGACATGTCCTGCTGAATGCGAACAAACCACACATTATGCCATTGTTAATCGCTATTACTGTGTGCTTTTGCTATTCGAACGGATCTGGCAATACACTGATAGTTTAGATGGCATGAACGTGTAACTGGGGAGGAACTGTGAGCGTTTTAACTCGATTTTGGAGTCTAGAAAAAATGTTGATTGTACTGAACACATGTCGTCACGCTCATAAGAAAAATAACTATCTCAGTGTTAGGCATGTCTGCAGTGAAACTACAGGGGAAGCTACTGGAAGGGTATCTATCATGTGTCAGAGAGAACAAACCCTCAGACTATCAGAAACCATTGCCACGGTAACGGAAGCAAAACTGCCGATCTCTTTTCTTGAGTTAGGCACTTTTTCTTTATGATACAGGAAGACTTGTTTGGAGAATGTGAAAGTATGCAAAAGCTCTTTGTGGGTTGTTATGCAGTTTTGCTGATTGAAAATGTTGCTGTCAGCTCTTTATCTCACGTGTATCCAGCTGTCACCGCTCGAGATAGGCAATTTGCAACTTATAACTAAAATGAGATAGGCAGATTGTTCAGAAACTAAAGAAAGTTTTTTTGCGTTTTTCTCAAAACATCAACAAATGACATAGGCAATTATCTTATGAGCGTGATGATGTTCCGCTGCATCCAAACAAGACACACTTTATGCCATCATTACTCGCTTTTACTGTTGACCTATTGTGTGCTTTTCTGCAGTTCAAACGGAACCGTTAATGCACTGATGTTATTTTTGCTATTCATAGCTAAAAGTGTAACTGATGAAAGAAATGCATGAGGTTTCATTGAGTTTTGGGGGCGGGATCGGCCAAAATGTGGTAACATCAAGAAGACATAACGGAGTAAGCATATGCTCAGGATTTGTTTCTCTCCAGACAAACAGACCAATAACAATGACAAAACGACACAGTGGCAATTACTTGCTGTAACTGCATCTCTCAATCAAAGCGCGTTGTTTCGGGTAGCTTCAGTTATAACCCATGTTTGCCCAATACAATGCTGATGGCAACTTCTTATTGCCAAACACAACGAAAGAATCGTCTTCATATAAAACGAGATATTTATAACTACATCGCATTATTCCCTAATTATCAAATCATTGTATGTCTTATTACCTTCATAAAAAAAATAGATAGGGCTCATAGTCCTCTGATGTTATCGTGTCCAACGTGTGGCATAATGGATAAGACGCCGGCCTCCCAAGCGGAAGGTCGTGGGTTCGAATCCCGGGGGTTCCTGGCGGGTTAAGGGTGGTCAACTTATGTGCCTTATTCCCCTTCGTGTGTACAGGCACACACAAGACCAAGTGCGCACGGAAAAGATCCTGTAATCCATGGCAGAGTTCGTTGTGTTATAGAAACACGACAATACCCACCATGCTTCCCCGGAAAGCGGCGTTTGGTGGCCTTAATAACGGGGTACAAACCGCGGAAACACCCGCAGTGCATAATGCTACCTATGATGTGTATATATGTTTCCAGTTATATTGGTTTCTTGCGAGGTTTCAGCATTTTTATTTGCAGAACACTCGCAGTAGAACTTTGCTATGATTTTTTTTTTTTTAATTGACGGAGTTGATTTCTATTTCAAGGGACGAAACGGGTTAAACATTAATCACGCAAACAACCGAATACAGCAAATACTATCATAAGTATTTGATGTCATTCAAAATAACGTTAAATTCAAATCCATATCACATCCTCTTGTGTCCAAGTTAAGTAAGTAATGTACGTTTAAATGTTTGTAATGTAACGAACGTATAACCAGTCAGTCTCTGCATGTGTTCCTAATATTTTTCCTGTAAGCCACGGAACTATTTGGAAACGGCATTCATTAAAAGTTTCAACTTATTCGCTTACTGTACATTACAAGTTCTAAGATAAGAGAAAATTACGAAATTATCTGTCTAACATTGTTTCCACCAGTATTAACCCTATATACCCATTTCCTCAAGGATGTCAAAGTAGCAATCTCTTCATATATAATATACAAACTTCACAGACTTAAAACAATCAAAACATCTTCTGATGTATTTTTGAAGGGGGTCGTACTAAAATCTTGAATAACGACCTTGACTAAATATATACGAGTAACAACTTGTATGCTTCATGCTGACTTTCTTGTGTCCCTGTTTTTCCATAATTGGATGACATACCTGCATCTATTGATGTATGTAAAGAAGTTATTCTGTTTTAGGAATCCTGCTGGTCTGCTTAACGATCGAGCTCTTTGTTTGTACATTATATTTCCAACAGAAGATGTTGTGTATGAATTCTAACCAACACAGGGCTTCAAGAAGTCTTGTTTACAATGTGTGCGGCACTTAAAGGTCCTTGTCTACATTTTTATACCGAAATCGCCATTTGACCATTAAAATGCAGAGTCTATTATCTACAAATATCAACAATACACCCCCTTTCGATCAGGAAAGACGAAGCCAGTGTAGACGTTTGAAAATTCCGTGTAGTATTCCAGCGTAGTACTCATAGTAGAATATCCTTATTTGGAAAATGCCAAGCGCAAAACTCCTCTCAAATCCCGTGCATTTCGTGCGTTTAAAAAAAAGCGTGGACAGCGCTCCAGTGTCAAACTGTTGCTGCACTTGTTTGGGCGTGGCTATAACACGCCGTGGATGGTGGCACGCCTAGTTTTGTCCACCGCAGGAACAACACCCAATTCGTTCCCCCGCACGCGGAAGCAAAATTGTTATCTCGCAAAGGAATTGCCCTGTGAAGGTACGTTGTGGCAAATCACATTATTAAGTATAGATATTCTAAAGCAGAATTGCCTAGGCTATATGTATAATATGTAATTTATGTCTTGTTGTGTACTCGTGAACAGTGGCGTTCGATTTTCTGCCGAAGTCCGTGAAAATTATACAGAGAGGTCTCAATTTCGTGTAAATTAACCTAGAACTACCATTTAAAGCACTATTTTAATACTCACAGTTTAATCTTCGATACCTTGCAGCCTTGTATGCGCGTTTTTGGGCACCAGCATCGTGGATAAGCTGCTCTAATCTAGCGTTATTTTGTGGTACTCGATTCTCAGTGGGTAAGGTCCCCCGCAGACACCAGATAAGGTCCCCCGCATTTTTGACCAAGCTGCGGGGGATCTTACTCCGTCAAATTTTACTGTTGATCTTTGAACCGATCGTGAGTCTAAACTAAGGTAAGCTTAAACTTAAAAATGAAGAGCAGTATCCACAAGTAGTTTGACTTTGACCAGCAAAAAGATTTAAGCCCTTCTGTTGACCGTGCTTTGTGTTATTTCAACATTTTTAACGTGGGAGACAGTATTTCTGACTTGTCTTGATGATATTTCTTCTCTTATGTAGTACACGAGAGTGTAAATGGTAAGACAACTAGCTGATCCAATGCAAAATAAAGTACCGAACAGTATGATATAAACTTCAATACTAGAAAGTCTGGTTATCTACTATTTTAAGGCATTAATTTGGAGACACCTACCATGTTGTTCGTCTTGCGGGGGAACGAATTGGGTGTTGTTCCTGCGGTGGAAAAAACTAGGCGTGCCACCATCCACGGCGTGTATAAGCATAGTGACAAGAATTTGATTGGTCAGTATTTTTAGGCAAAGCACATGTCCTCAGCAAACAGAAAACAAAATAGTGGAAGCGTGAGTCACGCTACCCCAAAATAAAATCTTTTTTTACATATATTTTTTTTCTATAACTTTTTTCCCCATGGTTCATTCATCATCTGACATAACTTTTTAGCGAAATCTAACCATAAGATTATTTACAAAAAGCAAAAAAAATGTAGAAGACCACCTTTAAGTCCGCGCTTTAAGAACATCTTCTGAGGTATTTTTGAAGAAGCTGTATATGAAGTATAACCCACACAGAGCCTCATGAAGTCTTGTTCCTAATATGTGCGGCAGTTAAGTCCCACACTTCGGACTACACAGTTTGGATGATGTGGGTCGTGTACAACCCATACTTTCTGAAGAAGGATTGAACGTAAAAAGTGTGGGTCGTACGCCACCCACGCAATCCGAATAAGGATTAACACCGTAAAATGCCTTCTTTCATTCCATATGGGTCGTCCACGACCCACAACATCCGGACTGTTTAGTTCAAATGACGTCATTGTTTATTTGTTTGTTTACAACGATAATCTTTCAAAGATTGGTGGATAGGAACGTTCTATGGTGTTGGAGGATGACATGAAGTCTCAATGCACAACTCTCAATAGTTTGAGAGATACAGACACTTTTGTGGGGCTCTGGGTCGTCCACGACCCAGGAAGCACAGTGAAGGTTACGAAAACCGGTGTATCGCGTCAATACTGTGGGAATGGTTTCCCTTTGTAAAGTACGTTCCATGAGGCATGACTGTATTCTGCTTCGGGCTCCTTCGGCTTAAAAAATGAATGAGTACTCTAAGGAGTCTGTTGGATCTACTTAGTGTGTTCTTCCTTTAACCTGTTCCATGAACTTCAGCTGAAACCCAGGCTTGTCTTAACTCGACGTCTACTCTTATTTTGTTTCTATTTATGGACTGTTTGCAAGAAACATTATTGTCTGTTTGCGAGTAAAGGCCACAGGATTATTTTAGACGTCCATCAGTCCGCATACAAGAAAAATCATAGCACAGAAACCGCTCTTCTTTACGTAACTGACAAGCTGCTGACCAGTGCTGACAACAAGGAAGTGTCTGTGCTCGCACTCTTGGACCTTTCGGCGGCATTTGACACCATCGACCACGACGTCCTCCTAAAGAGACTACAGTTCACGTTTGGAATT
>NC_090258.1:19731799-19739299 GCF_037325665.1 Littorina saxatilis
GGAAATGAGACACTGTTTCCGGTGAAAGCGCTTGCGTGCCTCTCTGGTCGATTTGGTGGTTGTTCCAAAAGCGTTCGTGAGTCGGTCGAGCGGGCGGAGATGTGTGTGCCTTAATAATCGGGAAATAGTTTCTGCCTGTGTCTTCGTCTCCCCGTCTCTCTCCCCCTCCCCCCTCAACCACCTCAATGATGTTGTCACGATCGGGTGACAGAGACCAAGAAAGCGTCACTCAGTGGAGTGCCTGTTCTGGGTCAATGTATGATAGAAAGCGCCTGTGCGTGATATTGGACACAGCAGAGTTTTTGCTGACAGTGCTCCCGAGCACGGATGTTTTGAAACGCACGAGCTTCACAGTGCAGGTTTCTGCTGTCATAGGGCTGACGGTTTTTTTCGCTGACAGCGCGCACGGGATTTTCAGGGATTGAGTTTCTCGTGTCTTTTTCCTGCTTGGGGAGGCAAAACTGTGTATAGCTGGACTGGTTTGGTGACAAGGTCAGTCACGTGTATTTGGCTAGGTGGTCTGTCAGAGACTCAAGGACGACACACTTGACACCCAGCGGCAGAAGGGGAAGGACCTAACACACAGTTACTAGAGTATGATGGTTTTTCACCGAGTATCATATTCGGCACTCTAGGGGAACTTCCACAAGTTATTCCTTTCCTCTGCCACGTATTTTGCTGAGGACAAGTCGTCACATTTCCTTCGTCGGCGATGGCTTTCGCATAAGGATTCGACAAGGGGTTCTGGACGTTTTGGGTCACTGTTGACGAACAGAGACTGTTCCAGGGAGGAGGCGGACTTTGCTTCCATTGAGAGTTACAATCATAGGCTTTTGAGGTAATAAATCATTATTTAACGCTGTTGATGAGTCTGTGTTGTGGAATGAAATACTCTCTGTTGTTCTTTCCAGGTTAGCGCATAATTTACTCTCTGTGACGCTAAAATACTAATCTGTATATGGTTTTTGCAGATAGGGAGAGAAGGACGGAAAATGGCTGTTTTGTTGTTGTAAAAAGTCAGTTTTGTGCAGGCCACGTGCTCGATGAGATATTTAAAGATGACATGTTTTAAGGTGGTGGGTGAGGGGTAGCTGACATGTTTAGTGCACCGATGCTTTCTGTTTGCAGCCTTCCTTCGTTCGTTCGTTTCGTTCGTTCGTTACGTTCCCGTAACATCGGCACGGCTGACTCTGGCGGGAACTGTTGAGGCTACGCTAACCAGGAGACCGGCTAACCAGGAGACCGGCTAACCAGCGGACCGGCTAACCAGCGAACCGGCTAACCAGCGGACCGGCTAACCAGCGAACCGACTAACCAGCATACCGGCTAAGCAGCAGCAGCAGAGATAAAGCTAAGTGCACCATGTCGTACGCACCCCGTTGACCACCGTTGTCTTTTCGTATCTATGATTTCATTGGAGTAGTGACAACGTGGGGTGTGCGACACCTGCACGAACTAGAGCTTTTCGAACAGAACATTCTCATTTCGACTGTATTTACACGGGTTCAGCGTGTTACTATAATTTTCTACATAGTACTGGCATTTTGTCAGTGAACACTGGTTTTTTACGTGTTGAGAACGTAAAAGGAACATATTTTGAGTGAAGGCTCGAGGGAGGTGGAGAGTTTATACATAAACAGGCGTCTGAAACTTATACTTTTGTTGACTCTATTTAATTGTATGCCTGCGAGAGTGGATCGTGGTGTGGTTAGTTAATTAGTAGTAATTAACCGGTTCATAATCACCTTGAGTGATATATTGAAACGTGACACGTGGGGGCCAAGCCGGGATTTACTCAGTTAATTTCCAACTGATAAAGACCCACCAATTAAGGATAACTAAGAGCAGATAATCTCGTCAGTGCTCGACTTATTTTCTGCTTGGTGCTACCCTTTTTTGTATAGTTTTGATCATATACCACACCTTAAGCGATTCACATCTTGCAGGAAATGTAAATTGTAATTTGTGAGTTATTGTATGCGCTAACTGTGATTACCTCCCTTTCCTTTGTTTGTGAATCTTTGTTGTTGTACGTTCAGAGTTTTCCGTTGCAGAGAGCTGAGCGGGGTTAGCGGATTTGTTATTCGTTTTACTCAGTTTTCTCTACATTGTTGTTTGCATTCTGTAACAGGTTACATTTCTATAGTCTTGTTTTACTTGGATTTTTCTCCATATTTTGACTTTGTTGGAATTTTGGGGGGGAAGGGTCCGAGGACTTCTGTCCTAACCAAGGCTGTGGGAGACACTCTGTCTCACCGCAAAAAGCAGCCGATAAAGTAGGCCACGGCTGTGGGAAACACTTTGTTTCACCGCAAAAAGCAGCCATAAAGTAGGCCACGCGTTTTGTTCTACACCGTTTGGATTTTTCTTCTGCATTTTCCGGTTGCTGGATTTTTGTATCTACCGCTTTCATCACCGCGTGTTCTAGCTATAGCTGCGTTAGACTTACTTTTGTGATAAAGCTTTGCTAAACTAACCATGGCTACAGGGGGATCTCCGACGAGGAGAATAACTTTCGAGACTCCTGGCAGTGAGGAACAGACAGAGCGAGACGCACGCGTTAGAGCGCGTAGTTTGCTTAAGCGCAAGGAGTTAGAACGTAAGGAAGACATAGAGCGACAGACGAGAAAAGAAGAGCTTGACAGACAAGAACGACAGGCCGAACGGGACAGACAGGACAAGAAAGAGAAAGACGAACGTGAGAGACAGGAACGACAAGACGAACGTGACAGACAAGAACGGAAAGAGAAAGATGAACGAGACAGACAAGAAAAGAAAGAGAAAGATGAACGAGACAGACAAGAAAAGAAAGAGAAAGATGAACGTGACAGACAAGAAAGGGAACGACAGGCCGAACGACAGGCCGAACGTGACAGACAGGACAAACAGGCGGATCGCGAACTCCAGCTAGAACTAGCTAAGCTACAGGCAGAGAAGGGTACGCTTACTCAGGCTAGCGCGCCGACATTTGTTGCCGACCGTACGAGACTGCCGACGTTCGACGATGACAAGGACGAGCTCGACGACTTTTTACGCCGGTTTGAGCGCATTGCATCTGACCAGAAGTGGGAAGAGGCCACGTGGGCTAGCCGCCTTAGCACCTGCTTAAAGGGACGCGCATTGCAGCTCTACAACGCTTTGGAGGACGACGAGGCGAGAGACTATCAGGCACTTAAGAAGGCGTTACTCCAGCGCTTTAACCTGACTGCTGAAGCCTACAGACGACGTCTGCGTAACAGCAAGAGACTGAGCGGCGAGCTGAGTCATCAGTTTGTGGCACGCCTTAACCTCTACCTGCGGCGCTGGGTGGAGATGGCCGAAAAGGACTGGACCGTCAACGACCTTGCCGACCTCATAGTCATGGAACAACTGATGTCCAGCCTGCGACCTGAGGTGGTGACCTTCGTGCAGGAGCACCAGCCCAAGACTACTCAGGAGGCAGCCGACTGGATCAGAGTGCACGAGGACGCCCAGGCGATCTCCGGCAAATCTTCAGGCTCACGGCCAGGAAAAACGGGAAATTCGGGTTCTTCAGGACCCAAGGACGGGAAGGACGATCAGGGACACAAGGGATCGAGTTCCAGAACTGACATCCAGTGTTACTACTGCAACAAGCGGGGCCACGTGAAGAAGGACTGCCACAAGAGACAGGCTGACCAGAAGGGCGTTCACTTCGTTGGCAGTGAGGAGTTCAGGGACGTCACGAGCTCATGCACCATCCCACAACTCTGCGTTCCGTGCTCCAGGAAACATTTCCAGCCCCACTGCAACGTCTACGTTAACGGAGTGAAGGGCGAAGGTCTGCGGGACACAGGGGCAGACATGATAGTGGTTCGGGCGAGTCTAGTTCCAGCTATGGCCTACACAGGAGACAGCATCAGGGTGAGAATGGCCGAGGCATCTCACGCTTACGACTTGAACACGGCAGTGATCAAGGTCGTAACCCCGTTGTTCACGGGGACCATTGTGGCCGTCGTCATGGACGATCCTCCATGCGACCTGCTCATTGGAAACCGGGTTCAGTTTGTGGACGGCGTCACCAGGGAGGTTCCCGTTTATCGGTCTCCCGACGTCATTTCAGTGCTCACGCGGGCACAGGCGGAGCGAGAGGACAAACCTCTCAAACCCCTACCTGCTGCACGAGCTGCCCTGGGGAACGTGACCCCCGCGCTTCTCGCGAAGGCTCAGGATTCTGACCCGACCTTAGCTACTCCTCGGGAGCACGCGAAGTCGGGGAAGGTGAAGCTGAGCGGGAAGCATGGGAGGTCAAAGTTCCTCAGGGACAAGAAGTTGCTCTACCGTGAGTTCAGCAACCAAGAAGGTACATTCAAACAGGTTGTCGTGCCTCGCGAGTTTCGCGAGGGTGTCATGGCAACGGCACACGACTCGATTCTGGGAGGTCATCTTGGTACCAAGAAGACCACGGATCGTGTCTGGCGCCACTTTTACTGGCCAGGCATCTGCACGGATGTCCGACGTTTCTGTGCGTCCTGCGATAAGTGCCAGAAGGTGGTTGCCAAAGGAAGGGTGAGGAAGGTCCCCTTAGAGAAGATGCCGCTCATCGACGAACCCTTTCGTCGGGTGGCAGTGGACATCATCGGGCCCATCTTGCCTGCGTCTGAGGACGGAAACAGATACATTTTGACCATGGTGGACTACGCTACTCGATACCCAGAGGCGATCCCTCTGAAATCGATTGAAGCCACGCGAGTAGCTGAGGCTCTGGTTACTATGTGGTCCCGGCTGGGAATTCCATCAGAGGTACTCACCGACAGAGGCACGCAGTTCACGGGAGGAGTGATGGCGGAGGCAGCACGACTGCTATCACTGGAGCAGCACTTCACCACTCCTTACCATGCTCAGTGCAACGGACTGGTGGAAAGGTTCAATGGCACCTTGAAGACCATGCTGAGGAAACTAGCTCAGGAGAAACCACGCACGTGGGACAGGTACATCCCAGCATTGCTTTTTGCATACCGCGAGGTTCCTCAGGAGAGCTTGGGTTTTTCCCCATTCGAGCTGTTGTACGGCAGACAGGTACGCGGTCCCATGGCTATCCTGCGTCAGGCTTGGACAGACGAAGAAGCTGACGAGGAGGTGCAGACGACAGCGACCTACATCGTAGAACTCAGGAACAGGATTGAAGAGACCTGCAAATTGGCTCAAGAGAACCTGGGAAGAGCAGCACAGCGTTACGCGCGAGGATTCGACCGCAAGGCACGGCCGCGCAGCTTCAAGATTGGAGAACGGGTGTTGCTACTTCTACCTGTCAAACACAACAAGCTACAACTGCAGTGGCAAGGACCTTTTGAGGTGACAGCGAAAGTGGGCCAAAACGACTACAGGATCGTCATGAACGGGAAAGCACGCCTGTACCACGCCAACCTGCTGCGCGCCTACATAGAGAGGACTGCCTACGGGGAAAAGGACAAAGTGACAGAAGCAGTTGCTGTCGTGATGGACGAGACAACGGAAGAACAGGGAGGAGGACGGGTACCAGTTTGTCCGCTGGAGGCTAGTGAGGATCTCACGGACGTGCACATCTCACCTGATCTTGGGGACGACCAGCAGGCGGACCTGCAAGAGATCCTGAAGGATGCAGCACGGGTCCTTACAGACATACCACTTCAGACGCATCTAGAGGAGTTTACCTTCGACTTGCTGGAGAAACAGCCAGTGAGGACGAAGCAGTATCCCATGCCTCATGCCCAGAAGGAGGTGGTCAGGAAGGAAATCGCCGACATGACGAAGTTGGGCGTCATCGAGCCAGCGAACTCTCCCTACAGTTCACCAATTGTGCTTGTAAAGAAGAAGGATGGACGCGTCAGGTTCTGTGTTGACTACCGGAAGCTGAACAAGATTACGGCGTTTGACGCGGAACCCATGCCTGATGTGGACTACCTCTTCAGTCACTTGGCCAAGGCCAAGTACTTTTCCAAACTGGACCTCACCAAGGGATACTGGCAAATCCCAGTTGCCGAGGAAGACCGCCCAAAGACTGCATTTACCACTCCATTCGGCCAGTTCCAGTGGACAGTCATGCCTTTTGGTCTACAGAATGCAGGTGCCGTCTTCACTCGCATGATGAGGAAACTTTTGGAACCATTGAAGCGCGAGGACATCAGCAGTTTCATCGACGATGTGCTGATCGCGACAGAGACATGGGCTGAACATCTCGACGCCCTGCGCGACGTGTTCGGAAGGTTGAAGGACGGAAATCTGGGAGCTAAACCGTCCAAGTGCTACTTGGGATTCCGGGAATTGTCTTTCCTGGGTCATGTTGTCGGCGAGGGATTGCTCGTTCCAGAGGACGACAAGATCCAGAAGATTCGGGAGGCGGAGCCACCGCGCACGAAGAAAGAAGTCAGGTCTTTCCTGGGCCTAGCCAGCTTCTATAGACGCTTCATCCCGCACTTTGCCGAAATCGCTCTACCACTGACCAACCTTACCAAGAAACTACAACCGACCGTTGTAGTGTGGACTGAGGAATGTAGCTCCGCATTCAACACCCTGAAGAGGCGACTCACCAGTCAGCCTATTCTCCGACTACCAGACCTGAACAAGGACTTCGTGCTGAGGACAGACGCTTCAGGGAAGGGACTTGGGGCAGTGTTGCTTCAGGAGACAGAGG
Organism: Littorina saxatilis; assembly: GCF_037325665.1. Classification (NCBI taxonomy): domain Eukaryota; kingdom Metazoa; phylum Mollusca; class Gastropoda; order Littorinimorpha; family Littorinidae; genus Littorina; species Littorina saxatilis. The sequence continues at coordinate 19,738,431 of NC_090258.1, forward strand.
GGTTTTTGCACCCTGTTTGCTTCGCCAGCCGTAAGCTGACCTCGGCCGAGGCAGCGTATGCAACGGTTGAACGCGAGTGTCTCGCCATTGTCTGGGGCATCCAGAAGTTCGAAGCGTACCTGTACGGACGACCTTTCTGTCTGGAGACGGACCATCAACCTCTGCAATATCTTCAGGTTGCAAGGTTGGCAAACGCCAGACTTATGCGCTGGGCGTTGATTCTCCAACCGTACCAATTCACGGTACGCGTCATTCCGGGCGCCAACAATGTTGGAGCTGACTTTCTCTCTCGGGCTGTAGAGGAGAACATGACTGTGAGCGAAACCGAGGTTTCGTCTTGAAGAGGGGAGGTGTGTCACGATCGGGTGACAGAGACCAAGAAAGCGTCACTCAGTGGAGTGCCTGTTCTGGGTCAATGTATGATAGAAAGCGCCTGTGCGTGATATTGGACACAGCAGAGTTTTTGCTGACAGTGCTCCCGAGCACGGATGTTTTGAAACGCACGAGCTTCACAGTGCAGGTTTCTGCTGTCATAGGGCTGACGGTTTTTTTCGCTGACAGCGCGCACGGGATTTTCAGGGATTGAGTTTCTCGTGTCTTTTTCCTGCTTGGGGAGGCAAAACTGTGTATAGCTGGACTGGTTTGGTGACAAGGTCAGTCACGTGTATTTGGCTAGGTGGTCTGTCAGAGACTCAAGGACGACACACTTGACACCCAGCGGCAGAAGGGGAAGGACCTAACACACAGTTACTAGAGTATGATGGTTTTTCACCGAGTATCATATTCGGCACTCTAGGGGAACTTCCACAAGTTATTCCTTTCCTCTGCCACGTATTTTGCTGAGGACAAGTCGTCACATTTCCTTCGTC
>NC_090258.1:19744299-19751799 GCF_037325665.1 Littorina saxatilis
CGCTGCGCTCTCTCGCCCATTGCGACGACAGCCATTATTGGCTACTGCAATGTACTACATCCAGATCCAGATCCAGTATGAGAAAGGCTTTCCAAAATTCAGTGTGTGCTGTCTTCCATGACACAGTCACTGAGTCAGTCGATCCGTCAGCAGCATTTAATTGTTGTTGGTGGTTTTTTTTCAAGCTAATAGGTTTTAAAATTTTACTTCAAATTCAAAGATTGACAAGTTTGTTTCAAGCACAATTCACTATTAATAATCGTTGTGCAGATTCAATCAATAGTACTAAAAATGTTGGTAAAATGTTTCACTTGTGTTTTCCATTCATTCAGATCATATAATCCTTGAAATATGTGATTATTTGTTTTGCCAGGTGCAACAAGACAGTTGAAAGCCTCGTCTCTGTTCAAGGAAGGCCACGTCTTCTCCCCCAACTACCACCCTATTGCAGAAGACTGCAGCCACTGCTTTGTCTCGGCCAGAGTGATGCCATCACTGCCTGGGAGGGACCAGAGGACCACGCCGCACCATTTTACATGGATCTGCCTCAGCAAGTCAGATGGCGTAATTCATTCTGCAGACTGCTCATGTACTGCGGGGTAAGAGAAACAGCAAAGATTTGATGAATGAGATGTTTGTGCCTTTTTTGCAGGCGTTAAGCATCAAGCCCATCAAGACCCCAAATCAGTATGTCTAACAGAATAGTTTTCTACAGTGCAAAGGGGGAACATCCAGAGTAATTTTTCATAATGCAAGAGTTGTGCAGATTAAAGATGTAATCTTCTGTTTTAGTGTAGATCAGTTGGTTTTTTTAATATTTTTTTTATATTATATATTTGTGCAAAAATTGGAAATCTAGGCTAGACAATTTTCTGCTTGCCTCTTGATATTGGATGCAGAGATAGCTCCTCAGGGGGGTCCACTATATACACACTTTTGTATTATTTTAAGACAAATCCGTCGCTTGATTGCATTAAAAAATACTTTTGACTAGCATGTTAAAAAAAGTTAAAGGTTGGCATTGTAAAATATGGTCGATCAAGTCCTTTCTTTCCTTGGTGTGAACAATACAAACATTTACTCTTTCATAATGATGAGGTTTTTTACTTTGTTTCTTGCTTTGCTTTCAGTGAAGGGGGTTCTTGCAACCACATCGCAGCAGTCCTGTACATGTTGGCGGACCTGACAGAGAGGCGTCAGCAGGGCCTGCTGTCCTGCACATCCCAGACGTGCAGCTGGCTACAACCCAGACAGCGGAACCTCAGTCCCAAGAAGGTGACAGAGAGACCTCTGCGGCCATCAGTGCCAAAGAACACAGGATTTGTTCCAGGAAAAGTAGTCATGAACTTTTCAAGGCTCAGGGACAAGCTGGTGAAATGTGCTCCCGAGTGTGGGTACGTCTCGGTGACAGCAGACCCCGCAGAGCAGCCCGAGGCAGTCCAGTTTGGTTTGCCACAGCCATCGTTTCTCTACTGCGACTGGGTAGACTTGAGGTCCAAACCATGTAGATTGACATTTGAGCACTATGTGCAGTCACTCTCTTTGACTGAGAAAGATAGAGAAGAGATGGAGAGAGGGACTAGGGGGCAGGCAAAGAATTTCCGGTGGTGTCAGGCTAGGTTGGGGAGACTGACAAGTTCCAGATTTGGAGCTGTCATGTGTCGACAGGAGAAAACTGCTCCAGACTCCCTTGTTGGTGAGGTCATGGGCTATGGTTTCTTTGACTCTGTTTTCACAAAATGGGGACGAGACCACGAGGCTGCTGCACGCAGGCAGTACTTTAACCGTATGACAAAGTGCCACCACCCTCTGACAACAGTATCAGAATGTGGCCTTTTAGTCGACACGGCACACCCTTACCTGTCCACAAGTCCTGATGGCCTTGTGAGCTGCCCCCACTGTTCTCCGTCTCGTGGTGTTTTAGAGATCAAGTGCCCCTACACTCACAGGAATGAAACAGTGGAGGAAGCTTGCAAGGACAACACATTTTGTTGCAGGCTCGTGGATGGGAAGGTTATGCTCAAACGCAATCACAAGTATTTTTCTCAAGTGCAGGGGCAGATGGCTATCACTGGGAGGCAATGGTGTGATTTTGTTGTGTGGACAATGAAGGAGATGACTGTCGAAAGAATTGTTTTTGACAAGGAAATGTGGGAATCTTCAATTTCCAAGCTGGGGGCTTTCTTTTTGAAGGGAGTTGTACCCGAGATTTTTTCCAGACGAGTGCAGAGGAAATTACGTCTGTACCAATGATGGCAGGGCAGTCTTGTGTGTGTGCCAATTTAATTCACCTGGTTGTGTGTAAATGTTTATCTCTTGAGGAATAGGCTAAACAGAAAAATTGCCATCATTTAGGCAACAATCTGATGTGTGTGTGTGTGTGCGTGCAATAGGCGCTTTCAGTTCAAATTATGATGCACTCACTTGTAGTGTAACTGTTTTTATTTTTATATAAAGACGTTTGCTTTTTGTTTGTTATTCTGGTGATTTAGTGTCAGTATTTATAGTCTGCCATTTTTGCAAACCTTGGTAAGATCTTAGTCCATTTATTGTCTAAGCTCTCTATCATTTGTTTGTGCTTGTTTGACAAATTTGATTTTGGATAAGGCCAAAAAAAAAAAGGTCTGTTTACGGTAACATAGGCCAAAAAAATAGGGTCGGTAGGTCGGGATTTTTTTCTTTTCTTTTTTTCTCCAAAACACCATATTTTTACGTTATTTTGCCAAAAAAACAAGATTTTTTTTTTCCAAATGCCAAAAAAAAGTCTAGGGTCGTGCGAAAAAACTAGGGTCGGTCGGGTTACCGTAAACAGACCTTTTTTTTTTTTTGGCCTAACAGTTTGCAATTGCAAGAGTTAAAATAATGAAATGTCAAATCAAAGGGGAAAACTAATAATTATGCCATTCTGACGAGTGTTATTTTTGAAGTTGATGTACATTTTGTAACTGATTGAGCATAGACATTCACTCTGGTGCTTCAAGTTAATTATTAATCTGAATAAATTTAGGCTCAGAACTGAATGTATTGGTGCTTATTTCTGATTATAGCAAGAATGACTTGATTGTGATATATGTGATGTGTTTACTGAAAATCTCCACTCAGACACCTCATTCACCAACTCAACATTCATCCAAAATTAACACATGAGATCTATTTTCAGTTAACAAATACATATGTGTGTCTTTATTTGAATATTGTCGCATTTGTGAAATGCAAAATATATATACAGCAAAACCGGTTGTACAAGAGCCTGACACCAAAATCAAACTATTTTCAATGTGCTCAAGGTCACTAATTATGCAAAAGAAAATGATCATATGAAAGATTGCAGTTGACCTATAAAAAAAAAAGATTAACTCATCTGGATTACGCAGACACAGATTTGGAACACGTCTTTGGGCGTTAATAAAACATACACTTTCTCAAAGCATTATCCTGCCTACTTGTGCTTGCAGTGTCACACCCTTGAAGTTCAGCAATACACAAAGTTTCATTTCACAGAATGCTTTCAATAGAAGATCAGCTGTCACTGAGTGTCAGATTCTTATCCAGATTTATACACACGGGTTCAAAGTTTGTCCGCTGTATCTTCACAGAATGTACACTTGTACACACAGATCTATACAAGTTTGTCAGTACCCTAGGGCCAGAATTCAACAACAAATAAACTTGCATTTCACAGAATGCTTTGATTTTTATCAACAGATCAGAATATTTGCCACACTTGTACACACAGATACAACGTTTTGTCAGCTGCTCTTGGGTCAGAGATCAACAACAAATAAACTTCTATTTCACAGAATGCGTTCAATTTCATCATCAGACCAGCTATTTTTTATGACGAGGGTTTAGAGGAGGATACAGCATTGTCAGCGCATTGCAGACTTTCCAAATCTTATTAGGTTCCTTTGTGCACGGCAAAACCGTTGAGAGAATTCGGAATTTCTTTACTCGGGCCATATACCTCTCAACATGAATTCTCATTGACGCTACTCTTCTGGTTTTAATAATCTGTTCAGCACTCATCTTCTTCTTTTTGTTTTTCTTTGGTGGGATAATCAAATCAATCTGTCTCTCTGTGGTGTATTTTGAGATTTCAAATCCCTTGTCAGCCATGATTGCATCACCTTTTTCTAACATATCCAATAAACCTGAACGCAAAGTAATCTGTTGGTCGCTAGCACTACCTAACCAGAGGTCGGAAACAAATGATAGAACACCATGGGGAGTTATTCCTATCAAAGCCTTCCAGGTCATGGTGGATTTGTAATGACTGTATGTGAGTGTTTGTGATATGAGTGATGAAGGCCTGTGTGTGAAAAGTTCTGTACAATCAATCACGATCCTTGTTCTCGGAAATAATGTCTTAAAATCGTTAGGCATTGTGGAATCAACCTGCTGCCTGGTTGGCCATACAATAAGGGGAAGGAGGTTAGTGTGTAAAAAGACAATCCATCTGTTAAAGATCTGTTTGGCAGTTGTTTTCGAAACTCGAAATCTGTCAGCTAGGTCCCCAAGAAGGAGTCCTAAACGCAGCCTCATCAACACCAACAGAAACTCGTCAACATAGCGGAGTTGACTCCGCTCACCCACCTCCCTCTTCAAATGGTCTTTGTCACTGGACAGTTCATCAAACACAGCCTTGAATGTCTCCCCGTTTGGTATCCCAGTGTAGAAGTTCACCTTGTCCTTGTTGCTGCTGATGTCCTCGAACACTAGGGCTGGCAAAACACACTGTGTAGCACTGTTCACGTGATCAATGTTTGTCTGTACGGCCTTGTCTGATGTCCTATATTCAGTTGGGTTGCTCACTGTGTTCATCCCTGCTTCCTTGGTACTAGAGGCAGTACAGCGGTCCTCTAGATCCAACTGGCACACATTCGTTGCAACTGCAGCGCTGGTTGGTAGCTGGGCTGAAGTGAGTGGGCCGATGTAGTCATGAAGGAGGATGGAGGACACGGCAGTCGAGGCATCAGGGATGAAATGGGGACTGGGAGTCTGGACGTCTACCTGAAAATAAGATTCAAACCAATCTGTACATGCATTGATTCTGCTGATTTAATTAAACATTAAATTTATGGCAAGACTTTACAGCCCACAATTTTATTAACCACTTGATGCTAATACTAAATAGATTTAAATATAGTTCTTATTAGTCAATGTTTACTCCTCAGAATGTTGAAAGGGAAATAATATATCTTCTCTCTATTTATACTTTTCATCTGGTTGGTCAAGTCCCAAATGCTATATGTGGGCAATGTTTTACCCAGTTAACTTTGATTATGAAATTATGCCACATGCCTGTCGCAGTATTGAGTAGGTCTTCATCAGGCATGAAAATTCTCCGTATTTTCCGTATTTTCCGTATTTTTGAAAAAAATAAACCGTATTTTTTTTTAATTTCCGTATTTTTCCTTTTTTTTTTTTTTTTAAATTTTTTTTTTTTTTTTTTTTTTTTTTTTTTTTTTTTTCATAGTCACAGTTATAGTAAAATAGTTTTGGGGCCATGTTTGAATCCAATTTTAAGGTTCAGATAGCCCCAGATTGCACCAAATTGCACCCTTGAAAAAAAAAATTTCCGGGGGAGCATGCCCCCGGACCCCCCTAGAAGTCTTGGCGCTTCGCGCCTGCGAAACTTGGCGCTACGCGCCTGCAAAACTTGGCGCTACGCGCCTTCGAATTTTTTTTTCAGTATTTTTTTTTTTTTCAGTTTTCATGCCTGCTTCATAATCGTATTGACAGGATTAAAAAAATTAAAAAGAACGAGCTTGCTTACCTCTCTGACTGGGCAATCAGTCGTGTCAGCACCCTCTACCTCTTCAGCTTGCGGAGCACTTGTTGTGTCCTGCACAAAAGCAAAGACAATTTAAAATGAATTCATCAAAAATACACACCAAAAAACAAAAAAACCTCTATTCTGTGATTTTATGTTAGAAAGATCATGTAAGAAAACTGTATTAAATAATAAACACAAAGTACAAGGCATCTGTACAGGCTTATAACAAGAAGAGCAAATGCTCAGACGACTCTTATTTGCCTATTCTTCTCTTTGATGACACTCTGTGACCTTGAAAAAAGATTAAGGTCATTCCTATTTTGCACAATTGTAAAGATCAATACAGGGCATATTCCTGCCAAGTTTCAAAGATTTTGGTTCCATAGCTTTTGAGAAAAGCCCAATGTTAAAGTTTCAGAGGTGGGTGGAAAACCGAGTTATTGCCCTTGTTTTTCACTGACATACAGGCGTCATTACATAGACTCTTTATGATTCTCATAAGAGTCAATAATATGTTCATGACCAGTTGCTTATCTTTTTTCTCTTTACAGAAGCCGGTGCCTTTTGCTGTGATATATTTTCATCCATCTTAACATCCTTTAGGTCCCTGCCTAAATACAGCTTGAAACAAGTGAAGGAACATGTCCAACATTATTATAATTTACCTTTGGATTACTGTTTCCATTGTTCAGTCCTGAACTCGATCCATGCAACGGAAAGGCTTCTTGGTCAGAATCACAAACCTGAAAAAGATAATACAGTACAATTACAAAAGGAAAGGAGTGCAAACCCAATAATCTTTTACTAGTCCTTTTAACAACTCAACAGTTTAACAGTAAAACTCAATCTTCGTAAAACTGTGCAACCAAATGATTACAAATTTATAGCCATTTTTTTTAATCCATGCCAAGCTCACTGATGTGGGTATCCACATCACAAAATAAATGTAAAAACGCTGCATGTAGTATCCCAACATTTGTTAATTTTTCTTATGTCTAAAATAATTTTTAAAAAAGAAGAAGAAAAAAATGTTTACATGTCCAACCTGTGTTTTTCTGCGTCGGTTGTTCAATCCTGAACTGGATCCGTGCAGAAAAGTATCTTGGTCAGCTTCACAAATCTGAAAAAATAGACAGTTCTGTAATACTAATAGACTGCCATACAATTTAATCCATGGCACATATTGATGATAACATAATTAACCTTTTACATATAATGATTAATTTTAGGCTCATACCATAATTACAGTGCCATGACTCCGCCAACCGCATTGGCTAATGAGCCATGTAAAATTTAACAAAAGAGCCAGTACTTTATCTTTTTATTATTTTTTTAATCAGGATTTAAGGCTAGTAATTTTCACACAACTCAATTATCTAAAGATGTTCAAGAAACTCGAAACAATGGAAAGTGTGCAGCTTGCTTGACTGTAAAGCCTAAATCTTGCTAGTACTTAACTCGGTAGGTAAGTGGTGCGAGAGAGAAAGCAAGTGAACAATGTGCATGCAAGAGACATGGAGAAAGACTGATTTTCACCTGTACTTACCACAGAGGTCATGAAATTCCTTGAAGGAAACAGTGAAGGTATCGTCGCCGATTTCGTAGGCCCTCTGCGTCCAACAAAGTGTTCATTACACAGTCTGTGATATGGGCTGAAGACAAAATCCTTTCTGACGAGGGAGACTCTCTTCTTCCACACACTTTCTGTCTTCGAATCGGCCGGA
>NC_090258.1:19764299-19789299 GCF_037325665.1 Littorina saxatilis
GTGTGCGGCATAGAACTGTGCTACGCCGCAGAGACAGCCTTCGTCAGCCCCATCCTCCTCAAGCTTGGCGTGCCCGTGTCCCTCATGACCATGATCTGGTGCCTCAGTCCGATTCTAGGCTTTTTCCTGGTGCCCTTCATGGGCTCGCTGAGCGACCGGTGCCCGATGGCGCTGGGCAGACGGAGGCCTTTCATCCTCGTGATGTCTGTGGGCATTGTGCTGGGGCTGGCTTTGGTGCCCAATGGGGAAGCGCTTGGTGAGTGTGTGTGTGAGTAGGGGGGGTGACATTTTTTTTTTTTTTGGGGGGGGGGGGGGTTGGGGGCTGGGGAGAATGTGTTTGTGTGTGAGAGGGGAAGGCTGTGTGTGTATGTGGATGTGTGTGTGGGGGGAGGCCAATTGTGTGTGGGTGTGTGTGTGTGGGTGTGGGGGGCCGGGGCAGTTGTGTATGTATCTGTGTTTGATTCTGTGTGTGTGTGTTTGTGTGTGTGTGTGTGTGTGTGTGTTTGTGTGTTTGCGTTTGTGTGTGTGTGTGTGTGTGTGTGTGCGTGCGTGTGTGTGTGTGTGTGTGTGTGTGTGTGTGTGTGTGTGTGTGTCTGTGTGTGTGTGTGTGTGTGTGTGTGTGTGTGTGTGTGTGTGTGTGTGTCTGATGGGGAAGCCTTGGTGGGTGAGCGTTTTGTTTATCTGTTCAGAAAAATCAGGCATTGACGAGATCACATGCACGTTTCTTAATTTTATCGATTTCATTAGAAGGTTAATTCGAGAATGAATAATAGCTGGAGAAAAACTAAAATGTCACAATCGGATGTTTCCCAATTTATTTTGCCTAAACCTCACTCACACTGTATTCAAGTGTGTATGCGTCCCCCCAGAATAACACTTTTTAGAGTAAATCAAGCAAGGTTTTGTAAGAAGATTTTAAGTAACTATAGTATTAATTAAAGATCTGCGCTTATGGGACATTTCTTCACGTTCCTGTCATAAACCTTAATGTTCTGGTTTTAAACAGGGAAATAACCATATCAACTTAGAGAGGAAATACAATTGAGCCAGTCCCGAGTAGCCAATAGGTTGAGGGGACATGAAAAAAGCAACAACCATCGTATACGTACATCAGTGGTTAAACATCAAAACAAAACACAACAGAAACCACTTTTGGTAAATTCGTAATCAAACTTTCGGCTGCCTGTTGCTGACTTGTTAAGAATGGTAATACGTATAGGATGACATGATTTATAGTGTATTGTCAATGTCATCGTGAAAAGTACGTCATCAACTTTTGTTATTAGCGTCGCGGGGTTTGCAGTGGAACACAATGGGCGGCAAATCTCAGATAGTTGTCTTGACACGTCCTTGACGCCTTCATCTGATAATGTCGCTGATACTGACAGTGTCATGGGGCGGGGATATAGCTCAGTCGGTAGCGCGCTGGATTTGTATCCAGTTGGCCGCTGTCAGCGTGAGTTCGTCCCCACGTTCGGCGAGAGATTTATTTCTCAGAGTCAACTTTGTGTGCAGACTCTCCTCGGTGTCCGAACACCCCCGTGTGTACACGCAAGCACAAGACCAAGTGCGCACAAAAAAGATCCTGTAATCCATGTCAGAGTTCGGTGGGTTATAGAAACACGAAAATACCCAGCATGCTTCCCCCGAAAGCGGCGTATGGCTGCCTAAATGGCGGGGTAAAAACGGTCATACACGTAAAATTCCACTCGTGCAAAATATACACGTAGTGTACGTGGGAGTTTCAGCCCACGAACGCAGAAGAAGAAGAAGACAGTGTCATTTTTCACTTTGATGAGATAATGATAAGGTGTGGATAGCGTCAGGAGCTTAAGGGTCCAATCAAGATATCAGAGACGCTGATGTACAAAAATAGTGACAAATCCCAAACATGCATCTCTGACATCAAAACAAAAAAAGTTACCGTTAAACAGCATTCGATAAAGTAGTATTTATATTTTCGCTTTTTAATTCTGGAAATACGTTTTTTGTTTGCCTGCTTCATTTCTTTTGGTTAATCTCGAGCAGTTAAGTTTAATTATTAATGCATACCTTTGAAGCAGGCAGAATTATGAGGTCAAAGGCTTCTCGCGTGATCGTGAAATGATGTGAACATTGTTTGGATTTACTTATTTGCAGAACATTTCTTTTACGTACTACATATTTTTCTCCTCATGTTTACACGGTCATGTACTGTGTCAGATTTTGATTAGCTTGACAAATAAACGTGTTCACCAGAAGAGCGTGCGCTCAAAATAGGAGAGAAGTTAGAGAGAACAACATTATTAATGACCATATCTTCTGCTCTTCGCAGGTCTGTGGATGGGAGACAATGGGACAGCCACTCTGCATCACCCAAAGTACTTCGCAAAACTCAACCTTTCATCCCAAAACGTCGCTAGCAAACGTCATGCATTTTCCAGCCAGCCTGAAAAAGATGGCATGATTGGACACAAACGCCACTTTGAGAAAACAGCACGAAACACAAACCACGAAACTTACCCTGACCTGATGTTAAAAGGCAGTGATATAACTTCAGAACGGCAGTCATATGACCAGTTTTCGAATAACTTCAGGCAGAGAGAGTCTGGAGGAAAAGGACAGACGACACGCTACACCTCTGGCAAAAGAAAAGAAACAAGTAAGAGGTACCCAAGGCACGCACACCAGCTGCAAGTAGGCAACAGCAGAAGAAGGAGAGACTCACAGGCAATGAGCGGTTCGGAAAATATCCTACAGGCGAGCGGCAATAAATATTCCAACAGAGACAACACAGTGAACGAAACTACAGAAGCAGAAGATGCCTCATTAAACAAAACCGGCAAACCTTTCCAACTGTCAGAGGAACACTTCCGAGGCATCATCCTCACCATACTGGGCGTGGCTTTGTTGGATTTCAACTGTGACGCCTGCCAATCACCGTGTCGAGCTTACCTCCTGGATGTCAGCATCCCTGAAGACCATTCCTCAGGATTGACCATGTTCACAGTCATGGCAGGACTCGGAGGTACCATCGGTTACGTCATGGGAGGAATCGACTGGAACGCCACCTCATTCGGCGAGGCTTTTGGAGGTCACATTCGAGTTGTGTTCACGCTCGTCATTGTGGTCTTCATCGGCTGCGTGGCATCCACCCTCACCAGCTTCACAGAGACTCCTCTCAGCGAGTTGGGCTTCAATGAAGAGCAGCTGCAGACAAAGAAGAAGAAGGTTGGCAAGTCCAAATACAAGAAGTTCACCAACGAAGACAGCGACGACGAAGACACTGAAGAAAGGAACATAGACAGTTCAGCCGACCACGCCATGTACGGAGCTGTACGTCGCCTGGAGGAAACACGGTTAGAACGAGACGGAGACACTTTTGGACAGCCTTTTGCCACTTTTCCACACAATAACGTTTCTGACCATAATGTTCTTGACGACCTTTTCCCACAAGCTCCACACAAGCACCCTTCTGACGATACCGTCAACTTTTACCACGCCCATGAGCCGTCCTACATCCAAAACCTTCAGCTGAACGGGAAAGCCTCTGCTGACATTGACATGCCTGAAGCGGACAGAGGAATGATCCCCAACGGTACGCAGAACTACACCAGAGAAGGAAACCATGAGCTCAACAACGGCCATGGTGACAGCATCTTCGATAAGACAAAACTCAACGGGCCTACGGACCTTTCTCTGGACCTGCAGCCGCATTCCCCAATAGAGATCTCGGCAGACGTGACGCTCAGGACCTATCTCCGTTCCATCATCCACATGCCTAGATGCCTGTGGGTTCTGTGTGTGGTGAATCTCTTCTGCTGGATGTCTCTGGTCTGCTACTCGCTCTACTTCACGGACTTTGTCGGCCAGGCTGTGTTCCGCGGAGACCCACAAGCCCCTCCCGGAAGTGACGCACACAACGCGTACGACGACGGGGTCAGGCTGGGGTCATTCGGCATGTCATTATACTCCTTGTCCTGCTCTGCGTATTCCTTGCTGATCGAGAGACTCGTCAGGAGATTCCGTGAGTCTTTGTGGAATGTTCCTTGTGTTTTGTGGTATGGTGTCGTGTGTTGATGAGTATGTGTATCACGTGTTGGGTGAAGATGGGAAAGTTTTCTCGGGGTGTGTAACCTACTATACATAGTGGTTTGTTTGTATTGTATGAGTGGTATATATATGTTTATGGTATGTGTGAACAAGTGACATTGATGCTTCTGACATGTGTTGAATGCAATTTCGTTTGGTTTGAGCAATCATTAATCTTTACCACCGCAGGTCAGTACCGACTTTTACATGAGATAATATCACCTTTACCATTGGGTCACATAACACAAAACTACAACCTAGCTGTTTACTGCTGAGAGTGTTTTTTTCTGAATTAATTTTGCAGTTCACATTGACATTAACTTTCTCTGTCTCTGTCTCTTTTCATTTGCTACCATTAAGTGCTGCGATTAATTGGTTGGATTTATGGTTGACTTGCATACCAATAGTCTCCTGTCCGACCTTCCCCTTGACCCTGCTTGTGACCTCGATGTTTGATGCCCCCGCAAGGGGCACGGTACTCTCTAAGCACCCAAAACCTCAAAGAGAGATAACTGGCGGAAACCTTCCTATTGTAGTCTCCTGTCCGCCCAGCCGACCTTCCCCTTGACCCTGATTGTGACCTCGATGTTTGATGCCCCCGCAAGGGGCACGGTACTCTGTAAGCACCCAAAACCTCAAAGAGAGATAACTGGCGGAAACCTTCCTATTGTAGTCTCCTGTCCGCCCAGCCGACCTTCCCCTTGACCCTGATTGTGACCTCGATGTTTGATGCCCCCGCAAGGGGCACGGTACTCTCTAAGCACCCAAAACCTCAAAGAGAAATAACTGGCGGAAACCTTCCTATTGTAGTCTCCTGTCCGCCCGGCCGACCTTCCCCTTGACCCTGCTTGTGACCTCGATATTTGATGCCCCCGCAAGGGGCACGGTACTCTGTAAGCACCCAAAACCTCAAAGAGATAACTGGCGGAAACCTTCCTATTGACTAGGTGATTGCTTGCTTTCTTGCTTAATTGACTACTTGGTTGGATGTTCGGTTGACTGGCTGGCCAGCTGACCAGTTGAATAATTGCTTGCTTGCTGACCAATATACACTTTTCTTAATGTTCGGAAATAACTCTGTCGGGTTTGTATTGGTTGTGAAAGAGTGAATACTCTTGCTTTCATTGAGTCAAACTTTCCCACGTGCTGTATGTACATAATTATGATAGAATATTGATGTATGAATTGAAGAAATGTATAAGAACACAAGAATGTATGAATGACAAAGAACAAATGTTTATTTTTGAATGTTTTATGTATGTTTTATTACGGACACAAAAGCTCAGCAATGCAATTTCTCTTTTAGAGATTAATAAAGTTATTGTATTGTATTGTATTGTATTGTATTATAGGCCGCCTGTCACTAGCAATGGAGGTGCCAAACGTAGACAAACAACACAGATCCGACAGAGTTATTTCCGGAGTTCGTCTATGTGATGGATATATTGATATTTATACTGTTTGAATTCCAGGAGCGAAGACAATGTACGTAGTAGGGCAACTAGTGTTCACAGTGGGGATGGCCATTTGGAAAAATATATTGATATATACACATTTTTTTTTTACAGGAGCGAAGACGGTGTACGTAGTGGGTCAACTAGTGTTCACAGTGGGGATGGCCATTTGGAAAGATATAGTGATATAAATATTTATTTTTTACAGGAGCAAAGACAGTTTACGTAGTGGGGCAACTAGTGTTCACGGTGGGAATGGCCATCATGGCGGCGTCACGTGACAAGGTGGCGGTAGTGTTGCTGTCCCCTACCGCTGGCATCATGTACGCCACTCTTTTCACCATGCCCTACTTGCTGGTTGCTCACTACCACACGTCTGGCCTGGTGAGTGTTGAACACATCTTTATCATCGACTCTTATGTATTTATATATGTATTCACAGTCCCTTTGAATTTTTATTTTATTTTGGTGTTTAAATTCTCTTCTTTATTTTGTACTTTTTGTGGTGTTTAAATTCTCTTCTTTAATTTGTACGCTGCAAGCTTTGCCGTACTTTCAAATATCACTGTCACACATCTGGCAAGTGTTGAGTATATATATATATTTTTTTATCTAAGCTTGTTGTTTGTATTATGTACACTACACTCTTTACCTTGGCCTACTTGCTGATGGCTCATTACCTCAGTCTGGTCCAGTAAATGTTGCTCACTTCGTCATCATCTACTTTTGATGTTGTTTTCATGGCATAGGTGTATGTAATGCCCGTTGCTTTGAGTATTAATCATGGTTTTACTTCTCTGTTTCTCACAAGTTCAGCCTAGTCAATCAACCTTGACCTACAAATCGACGTCGTCACGCAATTTTGGCGTAACTCATGTTAGACAGCTTTTAAGCAGAAGACCAAAACTGATTATTTTCATTATGAAATAGTGTTTGTATTTGTACCTGGTATCGATAGAAAGATAAAAGAATGTTAAATCATGCATTGTCCATCGTATTTTAGAGATTTATTTAGTCTAAAGCACAAAAACCTCAAAATGGCCAAGAATCGAGTTATGCCAACATTCCAGGGCGACGGCAAAATGTCACTTTTCCCCCCCGTCCATGTGTTTCAGTTCAAGCACGGGCCAAAGTCTGACCCTAAGCAGGTGCGAGGTCTGGGCACTGACGTGGCTATCGTCAGCAGCATGGTCTTCCTGGCCCAGTTCCTCCTCTCCGTTGCCATGGGAACTATCATCTACGCCGTCAGCTCGACAACCAGCGTCATCATCGCCAGCTCCGTGCTCAGCAGTCTCGGCGCCCTCTGCGCCACCCAGGTCACATACCTTGACCTTTGAACCTGTGACCTTTCAAGGTCATGGTGGAGCGTGTGATCCTAGCGCGTGCTCATGGGATGTCTTAGAACGGCTATAGTTACCAATTGGTCACATTGACCTTTGAACGTGTGACCTTTCAAGGTCATGGTGGAGCGTGTGATCCGAGCTTGTGCTCAAGGACTGTCTTAGAATGACTATAGTTACCAATTGGCTGCCTGGCCTTTCAACGTGTGACCTTTCAAATTCAAGATTAAACATGTGACCTGAGCGTGTGCTCCTGAACTGTCGTAGAAGGACTAACTACCAATTGGCTACTTTGAACTTTGAACTAATGACCTTTCATGGTCTCCATTTAAAATAAGACCCAAATGTGCGCTGCTCGTGGAAAAGCTGCGCTGGAGTGGTTAGTTACCTGGTGGCTTCGGTTGTTGCTATGACGACTACCCTGAAAACATGCTTAGACATTTAAACTCATCGGTGTGACCTCCGTTGTCAACTACACCACATTTAAAGATATAGATTGCTACTCGCGTGTGTGTATGGACTATCTTCAAAAGTTCAGTTACTGGTCGGCTTTTCCTTTTGCCTGGCCATCTACCTTCACTCTTTGAACGTGCAATCTTCATTTTGGCCATTAACAATCAATCTTGTGCGCGTGGAAAATATCTTGTTGCATGTTTAGTCACAGGTCACACTTTACAACGCTTCTGTCAGACTCGCCAACTCTCAGCTCCACCTGTTGTCATGGTTTAGTTAATCTACCATGACCTTTAAAGTTGCAAGAGAGACCTTCATGATCACCAGAATCACACCTCGCTTTATGTGTGTGTGTGCGACCTTGACCATTAACAATAATGTTGACTATTGATTTGGCAATTTTGACCTAGACTCTAGACCCTACCTGTACTAAATCGTAAACCTTGACAGTCAGGGGTGATCTTATCACCAAGTTGAATGTTTATCCTTGATAAAGTTGGTTGTGACATTTGAACCCCCGCTTCGTTTCTACGGTTGTGAATCATTACTGACAGTAATGCAAGCTGCACATATAAATGACCTTGACAGTCAACAGTCACCTAGAATTGAACTCGACCATTATTGTTTCATTGTGATTTTCACCGTTGAAATCTGAGGTGTGTCCATGCCTCAGAATCATTTACAGCGAGAATTAAAATAACCATGACGGTTAATTTTGACCTTGACCCCGAACGGAGAAACGCACTGCTCAGCAACGGTTGTAACTGTTGAAATCAACTTCGTGTGTACGGTTGTGAACTATAAATAAAATAAGCGTATTATCAGAGTTGTGCAATCTGCCCTCGCAGCGAAAGAAAGAAAACAAAAACAATTAAATACGCTCTGCATACAACAGAAAGGATGAATTTCAATTACCGAATGATACAGGGTGACCCACAAAATATGCAACCCTCAAAAATGCTAATTCTACATCTGTTGACCGAATCTCTTTAGGGGACATAAACTTCAGCCTATGCATGACTGTTCTAAATGGTATGACTTTTGTGCATTTTCAAAAACAAATTCCAAATTCGGCGATTGACTCAACAGAACGAGGTTTGACATTGAGCGGTAGCAATACTTACCTAATTTAAACCCTCCACACTTTTACCTTTGGGATACTCTGCAGGGCCGGACTACCGGGGGGGTTATGGGGGTTGCGCACCCCCCCCCCCCCTAGCCTAAACATGTACCTTACTTATTTTTTTATCCAAGCGGAGCGCGGGCGAAGCCCGCGCGTAGCGAGGTAGTTTTTTTTTTCATCTCCCAGCACTGAAAATTTTTTTGCCAAGTGGTGTCTGTCTGTGAACATTGTTCTAGAATTCATCTTTTAGCACAATATTAGCGACACTGTTTGGACAATTCTATTAAAATTAGGCGTACAAACTGATTTTGTTTCGGGGAATCCTCTCAGAGGATCAGAATTTTCATATAATATCATCGGAAGCTGTTACAACGGGAAAATGTGAAACTTTTGTCACTTTTTAACATGGAATTTCATCTTTGAGCGTTTCAAGCGGACTTTAATAAAATAGTTATTTGCGAATTAAGCAGCGGAAGACACTCACCGGTTCAACATGTGTATGGTCATTAAACCTCAAAACATTTCAGTAAGTGGTTTAGACAAACACCTCCGACATGTGAGGGTGACTGGTTTGTAGCTGAAGAGTTTTTTTCTAAAGTGTGTTCTAAATACAAATGACGTACTGGTAATGATGTAATGAGTTGTTCTAATCTTGTTCTTGGAACTCTTGCTGTTCCAAGCTTGTTCTTAGCAAGTCTTGGTGACGAGAACAAAGACTATCAATGAAATCTTTAGAAATAACCTCTGACAACGACGACGATGACGACGACGACGACGATAACAACAACAACAACAAATGACATCGACGACGACGACAACAACAACAACAACAACAACAACAACAACAACAAAAACAACAACACGAGAACAACAACAATCACGACAACGAACATGACAACAACAACACCAACAACTACGACGACAACTACAACGACTGGGTTATGATGACATCACCAATGATTTAAAGGCCGTTAAAAAATCGTTAAATCCTATTTCTTCACTGATTCTTATGAAATTTTAAAGGTAGGTTTGTTGTCCCCAACTTATTTTCACTCCATACTTTTCCAGAAGAAAAACATAATTTTGGCAGTTAAAAACCGTTAAATTTCAATTCTTCACCGATATTTATGAAATTTTGTGGGTAGGTTCGTTGTCCCCAACTGATTTTCACTCTATACTTTTCCAGAAGAAAGACATAATTTTGGCAGTTAAAAAACGTTAAATTTCAATTCTTCACCTATCTTTATGAAATTTAGTGGGTGGGTCCGTTGTCCCAAACTGAATTTTAAGACATACTTTTCCAGACAAAAAACCTTATTTTTGGCAGTTAAAAACCGTTAAATCTCAATTCTTCATCGATATTTATGAAATTTTGTGGGTAGGTTCGTTGTCCCCAACTGATTTTCACTCCATACTTTTCCAGAAGAAAAACATAATTTTGGCAGTTAAAAACCGTTACATTTAAATTTTCACCTATCTTTATGAAATTTAGTGGGTGGGTCCGTTGTCACAAACTGAATTTCAAGACAAACTATTCCAGTCAAAAAAACTTATTTTTGGCAGTTAAAAACCGTTAAGTCTCAATTCTACACCGATATTTATGACATTTTGTGGGTAGGTTTGTTGTCAGATTTGACATGATGGCAGAATTGAAAGTGTGAGATATCCTGATGTTTCACAATTTATGCTGCATAATTCAGCCCCATAGGCGCTTGAATTTTAGGTGGAGTTGGGTTTTTTTTCAGCCCAAACCAGTAACCCCCACATGGTTTTCATGTCCCTTTCTGAGAGACTTCAAGAAGTTTCAATTTGACGTCATGATTAGCCTGCCGCATTAGCAAGTATGAAAACACGTCATCGATGACACATTTTAAGACAGAGAGAGAGAGAGAGAGAGAGAGAGAGAGAGAGAGAGAGAGAGAGAGAGAATCATGTACACACAGATGGACGACTTCGCTTGGGGTATGTACTGCCCGGCAGTACACATCTACTTTATTTTTATTATTGCTTATTTTATGCCGTTTCATGCAAGGAGCGACCATTTTCCTATCTCAGAATATGACCTACCCGTCAGCTTCAGGGGGCTTCGCCCCCTGACCCCCACAACGAGGGGGGGGGGGGGGGTGGGTTCTAGGGTTTCCGGACCCCCCCACCCCCCCAGCCAAAAAATAAAATTAAGTAGATGTGCAACGCCAAGGCACTGCATACCCCAGCGAAAGACAAACCTCTCTCTCTCTCTCTCTCTCTCTCTCTCTCTCTCTCTCTCTCTCAAACACACACACACACACACACACACCCCAAGTCACACACGCACACATACACACACTCACTCACACGCACTCACTCACTCTCTCACAAAAACTTCATACACACAAAACACACACCCATACGCACATATGGACAGACGGACATACACACCTTTACAAACACACATACGCGGCACACACTTACACACACACACACACACCACACACACACTCACACACACACACGAGTACATACTCATGCACGCGTGCGCGCACACACACACACACACACAAATACACACACACACACACACCCCACACACACTCACACGAGTACACTCATGCACGCGTGCGCACACACACACACACACAAATACACACACACACACACACACACACACACTCACACACACACACGAGTACAGACTCATGCACGCGTGCACACACACACACACACACAAATACACACACACACACCACACACACACACACACGAGTACAGACTCATGCACGCGTGCGCACACACACACACACACACATACACACACACACACACACACACACACACAAACAGTAACACTAACACATGTGCACAAAATGAACACAAACACACACACCGCGCGAGAGAGAAAGACTACAGGGAGGCATGACGTCATGATGCATTAATTGACGTCAAAGACTTTCGACCGTGACGTATTCTTCTTACGCGAGCTTTATCCATAGACTTGGAAACTACGGAATTTCTACCCGTCCAAAGCGGCCTTGGGTGGCGTTTGCTCAAAAAATGGGGGCGCCAATTTTACCCACCGTATTTTTGTTAGTATGGTCCCAATTTTTGGTGAACTTCCATCTCCAACTGTGGCCCATTTTCGGGCACAAAGAATCCTTCTTAATCATGTATTATTCGGTATTTTCTCAAATCGATTACAGTATAGCGTTCACGGGATACCTCCAGCTTCGCTGGGAATATTGAATGAGGTATGCATTTCTTTATTTTACATTGAGTTTCAATTTTTGGGGTATTAATCAGTGACAAAATCTGCTGCCTGAAACTGGTAATGATCATCCTCAGAATGCACCAGATTGCACCATTTTGCATCTTTTTTTCAAAATTTTCCGGGGGAGCATGCCCCCGGACCCCCCTAGCAAGCTAGGCGCTTCGCGCCGTCGGCTCGGCGCTTCGCGCCTTCACACCCATATCTTCACAATATACTTTTGAAAAAAACCAGTCATAAAATGAACTGATCCGCCCCTGCCGCCAGGGGAGACATCCCCCTGGGCCACCACTGGCAACCCCCCCCCTCCTCTTCGCCTAGTCCGGCCCTGCTCTGATAGTCTGAGTATACACAAACACCCTCTTTACCCCCTAGATCATCGGTGACCTGAAGAAAGCAGTTACAGCTAGGATCAGGTCAATCCCTAGGCATGAAAGCTTTCGTACCATGGACAATTTTGGAGGTGTAATTTGGAACTAATTTTGGACGAAAGGTAAATGTCGGGCCATTTTATCTACAGACTCGAAATTGTGTAAAATGGTCGTGGACGAACTGAAGTTCATGCACAACAACTTTGAAAATATTTTCTAGACTCAAATGGCTGGAAAAATGAGCCCTTTCATTGTAAAGTTACACTTGCGCAATGTCGCGCAAAATTCATCAATGACATGAACGCGTTCATCCATGGGAAAGCCCTGATCCTGCCTGTAATTCCTGTATTAAATCACTGATTGTCTAATGTTCATTAAGGTACACTATATCATTCGAATTACCCCAAAGGTAATAATCTTGAGGGCTTAAATCGGGTCAGTTTGGCTACCGGTCAATTTCAAACCTTGTTCTGTTGAGTCGATCCCCGAATTTGGCAACGTTTTTTGAAATAGCACAACAGTCAGACCATTTTAATCTATAACATTGTCACTTTATGGAAGGGTCATGCATAGGCTGAATTAAGTGTATGTCCCCCTAAATATGAAGTGATTCGATCAACAGATGTAGAAGTTATTAACATTTTTGTGGGTTGCATGTTTTTTTGGGTCACCCTGTATTTTATAGCATCGCTGTCAAATCTAGCGAACCCTTTTTCCTTAGAATAGGCGTGAGATTTAAGGTAATTTGTGACCCTCGACCACGAAATGAGTCGCATGTCACCTCGCGCGGTTCTGCGCTAGGCTTAATATAAGTCCGCGGAGTGTCTGGTAACAGTGTGAGGGTCACCTTAGTCACAGGCTTATAACTCAAACAGTTTTCGCTCTTTTCTAAAACGGTTTTCACCACTGGATAGAGCATAAACAACTCTTTAGGAAAATGTAAAAATATGAAAATCATGCAAAGGTGACATGCGACTCATTCCGTGGTGGAGGGTCACATTTGTCCGTTACAATGTTTCTTATTCTCTCAGGCGCCAGGAGACTGGTTCCGCGCAACTCTCACTTACTACATGAGTTGTTGTCTATATTTAGAGTGCTTACTCCACTTTGTTTCGTAGATCCAATGTGTTGGTAGTGATCGAGTGTGAGAACAGTCTGTGAACCATATCTTTGCTTCAGCAATAATTTTTACGGGTATGACTTGACAGAAGAGTTTAACGTCTGTTGATTCGTGCGTGTATGTTTGTGTGTGTGTGTGTGTGTGTGTGTGTGTGTGTGTGTGTGTGTGTGTGTGTGTGTGTGTGTGTTTGTGTGTGTGTGTGTGTGTGTGTGTGTGTGCGCGCGCGCGTGCATGTGTGTTTGCGCGCGCGTGTGTTTTCGCGTTTGCTTGCCTGCTTGAGTAAGTTTCTAACGCAGTTAGTTAAAAACGTCCTATATATATATGCTAGAAGATAGGCTAGTAATTGTAAATTAGATTTGTGGTCTGAACTCCCCACGAGTATGCTCAGTTACACATTCTACGCCAATTGTAAAACATAGTCACAGTTGTCTAGTTTGTAAAGATTGGACAGACGATGGAACTGCTAGGAATGTGTGTATGTTAATTGTACATGTAGCTGTATCAAAGATCTTGTATGCTACGCTAAGATGTTTCACCGCCTCTTACAGCCCTTTTGGAAACGCGCGGTAGCGGCGCTCCGCTCTTATCGCAAAAGTGTCCTTATCGTTGGCTGAGCCAGGCAGAGAGCTATGCGCGCTGACTATTTATTTAGATTGTTTAAATGGCATTATTTATAAACACGCGGCGTAGTGTCAAGACTGTTAATGAGAAGGGTTATTGCAATATAAATGGACGCTATTTCCTTACAAAACATGCACTTTCAAAGATAACAAAATGTACTTACATCAGTATGTTTGCTGGATCGTTCGACTTCGAGGCAACATTCACACATGATATATATCATAAACAGTTAGAACTGTCTCACAAAAAAAAAAGACAGGGAGAGTAAACTGGTCAGACAATTTTAGATTTTAGATTGAATTAGAACAATGTGTAGTTCACTGAAATTGTCTGGCTTTGAAGTTCTGGTTTAGGTTTTTATCATTGTTTCTGACCTGTATGACAATTCACTTGTCTCAGTCAGTTGCAGTCAAGAGTATTGTCACAGAGATTGTCAATTTTAACAGCAACAGAGACCTCACAAACCAGTATTGAGGGCGTCAATGTCAAAACACACACACACACACACACACACACACACACACACACACACACACACACACACACACACACACACACACACACACACACACATCCACTAGAAAACAAAACAAAACAAAACAAAAACCTATCCCACATCTACTGTCCCCCATATGTGACTGATGTGCTTTTGTGTTCTTGTGTCACTGGTGTGACACTTTCAACACCTTTCTGTTCTGACTTTTCGACATCTCCCCGAAAGACCTGCAGCTCTCTTTGGGGGTGAAGTGCAGCCGTATATTGAGATACAGACGTACACAGAGGGTCATGAGAGGAAGCGTTTTCTGTCAATGGACAGGCGAGGCGGTTGTCTCCAAGTTTTTCTTTGAGCAATATTGCCATCCTGGTCATCACTTTCCGCATGTGGATATTTCTCTCTTTGTGTAGCTTGCATGTACTTTCCATGACTGTCACAGCACTGACGAGCGAAATGCTTGGGGTGATGAGGCCTTCCTTGCAACCTTCGTGCATCTTGTGAACAAGAAGCAGTTCGGTCTGTGCACCTGTCAGTTGACCGGTCAGCATGTCAGTACATCCTGTGCAGACCCTTGATTTGTTACCCCTATAAACCACCTTATGAAACAACCAACACACCCCCTCCCCCTGTCAACCTGTACATACAGTACACAGACAAAATAATGAGAAGGTTGAACAAACAACCACACCACTCCCCACATTTACCTGTACCATCAGTACACACAACAATACGGAAAAAAACCCGTTAAAGGCACGATGTACTATATAATCACCAAGCCTTACATAAGCCTCAATCACTGAGAGGACAGTACACACAAATACACCCAAACAAGGGAAATGAAAAATAGTCATCTATAAATGATTATTCTCAATCGAGAAACAATTAAGTGATGAGGATACGGGTTTGAATAGTTGTCCCCTGACGAGGCTACCTTTCAGTTTCCCCAGAACACCTCTATAAAATCACAAAGAAGTTATCCTAACAATTTGAAACTGTAAATATTGCCGAAAAGTACTATAATTGGGAGAGGTACTTATAGGGATCTTATCAGCGGCAGCAGAGCCCAACAAGCCAAGGGGCGTGGCACCGCAGCTAGCAGCGAACGCGCAAAAACGGCTCCAGTGCAACATCTTAGCGTAGCATACAAGATCTTTGGCTGTATTGCCAAAAACCCAATTTTAGTCAATGCGTTTTATGTAAAAACCACGAATAGAGCTTGTACACAATGTGAAAATACAAGTGTTGTTTATATGACAGAATTGCATAGATAATCATGTCGTCTAACCAAGACGTGTACTTGATGTAATGTGTGTTTGATTCTCTTGGTGTAATTGCTGATGTTTTGTCTCCATGTTTGACTGTACTAACGAGTGTAGTTCAATGCTTAACCGAGAATCAGATTGCCAAAACGTACAAATAACATTATTTGAAAAATATTCTGTCTGTCTTTCTCCGCCTGTCTGTCTATTTTTCGGTCTGTCTGTCTGTCTGTCTGTCTGTCTGTGTCTGTCTCCTTCTCACTCTGTCTGTCTGTCTGTCTGTCTGTCTGTCTGTCTGTCTGTCTCTCTCTCTCTCTCTCTCTCTCTCTCTCTCTCGCTCTCTCTCTCTCTCTCGCTCTCTCTCGCTCTCTCTCGCTCTCTCTCTCTCTCTCTCTCTCTCTCTCTCTCCTGCTCTCTCTCTATGCACAAAAGAGCACACATCTGTCTTAGCTTTTGCGCGTGGGCGTACCAGAATATTAGTAGTGCCATAACCAAAAAGCAATCAATCAAATCCTTCAGGATGGCTTAGAGTGACACATTTCAGGAGTAGCCATTAGATCACATCCACCAACTAAAAGGTCGATCGGTGAAAACTCTTCCGCTTCAGTCTCAGTAGCGCCAAAGCCGGCTCAGGCCTCCATTTTGTCAAGGGAGGTAATAACTGGCCAGCATCAATGTCTGACTTATGCCCCCTATCAAAGATTGAATCAGGGGGAAATACCCTTCTGTGACAAATTACCGGATCAGTTGGTGATGTCTCTGGTTGCTGGAAAACTCGGATATTGTGAGATGTGTGGGGAGTGTGTGTGTGTGTGTGGGGGGGGGGGGGTGGCATGTGTGGTATTGGGGGATGATGTGTGTCTGTTGTGTGTGTGTGTGTGGTGTGTGTGTGTGTGTGTGTTGATCTGTGTTGTGTTGTGTTGCGTTCACGGTGTGTGTGTGAAGTGTATGTGTGTGGGGGGGTGGCATGTGTGGTATTGGGGGATGATGTGTGTCTGTTGTGTGTGTGTGTGTGGTGTGTGTGTGTGTGTGTGTTGTGTTGTGTTGCGTTCACGGTGTGTGTGTGTGTGTGTGTGTGTGTAGTGTATGTGTGTTGTGTTGTGTTGTGTTATGTGTGTTGTGTTATGTGTGTTGTGTTGTGTTGTGATGTGCTGTGTTGTGTTG
Source organism: Littorina saxatilis (assembly GCF_037325665.1). Lineage (NCBI taxonomy): Eukaryota > Metazoa > Mollusca > Gastropoda > Littorinimorpha > Littorinidae > Littorina > Littorina saxatilis. The sequence continues at coordinate 19,781,013 of NC_090258.1, forward strand.
CGCGTGTGTGTGTGTGTGAGTGTGTGTGTGTGTATGTGTGTGTTATGTGTGTGTGTGTGTGTGTTTGCCGTGTGTGTGCGTGTGTCTATGTGTCTGTCTGTGTCTGTGTGTCTGTGTGTGTGTTTGTCTGTGTGTAGCTATGTCTGTCTGTTAGTGCCTGTGTATGCGCACACGCGCGAAAGGGTTCTTTGTTAGCGAAATGTTTGCGCTCTTATTGTGGAACACGCTTCAAACGCCAGCGCCAGGCAGTTGGACAGACAAGCATATTTCATCTCCTACGCCAAACACCCCCACCCCCTAAACACAAATACATAAATTATACAATCGTTTTTTTAAGAAACGTTATTTTTCCGTTCTGCATGTCTGTGTGGCTCATAGAAAAAACACACTCTAAATCTGTCTACAGATTTTCACAACATCACCAAACACGACCTTTTGCCTTTTTCACAGCCGCGACGACAGAGTTGTTTTCCTGCCTGGCCCGTTTTCCTTCCGCCTGCGACATCGAGGACCCACAGGTCATCCAATCAGATGATGAAAACCTCATTTAGTGCGGGATCAGTCGAGATGCGTGCGCAGCCTCCTGACGTCTGCTTCGGATCGAGTGGAGATGAAAAAAAAGTATGATGGAGTGGGACTTTATGAGGCTCTGTCGACTGGGGGAAGGTTTTGGCTGAGGTGATAGGGGGATGATAAACAGCTCTGTGAAATTGAACTCGCCAAGAAGTCTGGAAGGTGAAGTTACAGGGAAGAAGAAGAGGGAGGAGGAAGTGGCAGGGAAGGGATAAGGTGATAGAGACTCAGAGTGGAAAGGGAGGGAAGGGCAAAGAAAAAAGTCCGAGAGAAGTGTGAAGACGAATATTTTTTCATTATGAAACTGAGCAGCGACCGAAACAAGTGATGTGATGATGGAGAACGGGTGAGAGGGCCAAGGGAAAGAACTGAGGGTGATATTATGAGATAATGATTCTATATTATGAAGTTGAAGAAAAACCTTGAGGCCTCTCTTTTATCCAGAGGTCACTGTGAAGTAGTCTGTGCAGTCACGGTGTAACACGAGAAAATTACACCCACGAGATTTTTACTCCGGAGTAAATATTTCGTACGAAAATGCTACTCCCTTTACGAAAACAAGTACTCCCCCATTACACGAGAAAATTACTCCCCACGACAGGTGAGTTCCGAGTAAACATTTCGTACAAAAATGTTACTCCCTTGACGAATAAATAACGAATAAATTACGACACCTTAACACGAGCAATTTAACTTCCCATGCCAGGTTTACAAAAAAAATGTTACTCCCTTGTCCCCCGTTAGTCTTGGTGGTGGAAGGGGTGGAGGGAGGGAAGTGCGACATTCGTTTGTGCGAGATCACATATTGACATTATTTCTTCGCCCGCATCCTATTTTCGCGTACGAGAATTTTACTAGAAGTAAAATAAATGGGGAGTAAAAATTTCATGGAGGGAGTAATTTTTTCGTGCCTTGGGGAGTTCTTTTCTCGTACGAAAAGTGTACTCTGAGTAAGAATTTCGTACGAAATTTTTACTCCGGAGTACATTTTTCGTGGAGTAAAAATTTCGTGTTACATCGGCGCTCTTATGCTATCTATTCTTGCTTGTGAACCCTAGGCCCTAAACACACACAAAATTGGAACAAGTCGCGTAAGGCGAAAATACAATATTTAGTCAAGTAGCTGTCGAACTCACAGAATGAAACTGAACGCAATGCCATTTTACTCGTAGCATCGTCAGGCCACCGCTCATGGCAAAGGCAGTGAAATTGACAAGAAGAGCGGGGTAGTAGTTGCGCTAAGAAGGATAGCACGCTTTTCTGTACCTCTCTTTGTTTTAACTTTCTGAGCGTGTTTTTAATCCAAACATATCATATCTATATGTTTTTGGAATCAGGAACCGACAAGGAATAAGATGAAAGTGTTTTGAAATTGATTTGGACAATTTAATTTTGATAATAATTTTTATATATTTAATTTTCAGAGCTTGTTTTTAATCCGAATATAACATATTTATATGTTTTTGGAATCAGCAAATGATGGAGAATAAGATAAACGTAAATTTGGAGCGTTTTATAAATTTTTATTTTTTTTTACAATTTTCCGATTTTTAATGACCAAAGTCATCAATTAATTTTTAAGCCACCAAGCTGAAATGCAATACCGAACCCCGGGCTTCGTCGAAGATTACTTGACCAAAATTTCAACCAATTTGGTTGAAAAATGAGGGCGTGACAGTGCCGCCTCAACTTTCACGAAAAGCCGGATATGACGTCATCAAAGACATTTATCAAAAAAATGAAAAAAACGTTCGGGGATTTCATACCCAGGAACTCTCATGTCAAATTTCATAAAGATCGGTCCAGTAGTTTAGTCTGAATCGCTCTACACACACACACAGACAGACAGACACACACACACACACACACACACACACACACACATACACCACGACCCTCGTCTCGATTCCCCCCTCTACGTTAAAATATTTAGTCAAAACTTGACTAAATATAACAAGGGACTTTAGGTGAGAGGAAATAGAACAAGAAAAAAAAAGAAAAAAAGAAGAAAAAAAAAAACGCTCAATATCTTAGATCTGATCTTTAATTCAAAATTGAATAATACAGAATACAACTATTATTTTACTGGATGACAATGTTTCATTTTACATTTTTACAATTTTTTTTTTATCAGATGTATGTTTTATAATTTAACAAAACAGAATGTAGCTTTCATTTTACTAGACGTTTGTTTTAAAATCAAAGATGGCAGAAATTACATTTAACGTTATGGAACCAACATTGAACTGCAATGAAACGGCAGCAGCACACACAGTTATAATTGGTTATTTGTTATGTTTTTGGTTTTTTTATCATTTATTAGACCGTGTTTTGACGCGTTTCGTAATACGGCGTAACAAAGCACTTCCAATTGAATCCAGCTTTCACTGAGTTCACTGGGGCCCAAGGACAAAAGTCAATTTTAAGGAGCTTATTGTCCGTCAGGTCTTAATTGCCTATATTGGACATGAATTGGTTTATACGATTCGAGTTTTTACGCCCTCACGGCTTTTTGATGTATGCGTGTTTAGGTGGTATCAGCCTTCTGCACTTATGGTAGAATGACCAAGATCTTTAACGTGCCATTGTGGTGACACGGGGGTGGGAGATGGATACCGTCTCTGGGTCTGCACATAAAGTTGACCCGTGTCCGTCCCGGCCCGGATTCGAACCAGCGACCTTTCGATCACAAGTCCAGTGCTCTACCACCTGAGCTACCCGGGCCCCCGGGCCCAAGGACTGTTATGCCGGGGTGGAAGTAGAGATAAGCGCCTACTTCTCAAGAAATGCTCCATATGGCTTCGTGTCTCCAAACACCTCTGACAGTCAAATCCAGCTCCTGGCTTTCACGTGGCGGGCCCTGTCTTCGACTAACAGGAGAAGGGATGCAGGCGGGTCCCTGGCGCCTTAAAACCAGCTGCTTCGGGCAGATGGGGCTCGTCAACCTTGGATGGTCGCTCATCTAGGAGAAGGACAACTCCGATTTCAAAACCCGCACTGCCTTGTGTGCGCCTTGGGAAAGGCAAAGGCTACGAGAAGGAAAACTTCGACAACAAACCCGGGTAGAGTGGACTCGACAGCCCAGCAAGGCAGCTACTCTTGGGGAGGAGGCAACCCTGAGTAAGAACCTCAACCACCGAAGACGGAAGACAGCAGCCAACTTGGCGTGGGGAGAAAATCGGCTGTCTACGCTTCCACGATAATATATCGAACGCAGAAGAAGAAGAAAACTGAGTTCACTTTGTTCACCCTGCTTCCGGGCTTTTCTTTTTTCAAACTTTCAAAACTTCGAATTGTACTGATCTTGTCTTGAAAAAAGAATTCTTTTATGATTTAAGAATGTTTGTGTAACAAGCTGTCAATTTATTATTTAGATTTTAAAAGTTAGGTCTAGCGCCAAAACGCACCACGGTACGATTTTGAGAGAAGACAATCCGCAAAATTAATTCTTTGAAAATTGCTCGCTCTTTACGTAGGACACCTAGGATGTTCCCGTTCGGTGAGCGTTCAAATGGAAGGGTGTTTGTACTGTGTGTAAAAGCCTGACAGTATCTGTGATTGTTTACGGGAGGCGTACTGGGCCTTTAAACGGTTAGGCTAAACTCTATCCATGCAGACCAACGTAAAATCGACTTTATTAAATCAAAACCTGGGGCTGAAGTTAAAAATACATTAAAACAAAAACCACTCGCATAACAAGGTTTTTGTCTTTACAACGCCAATGAGATGGTCTACCAAGGTTTTCGCCCCCCCCCCCCCCCCCCCCCCCCCCCCTCCCTGAAATAAAAACTTGTAGCTGTATCAGTCACTGACACACATTTCATATTCTCCGTCCTTTCCACTTCTGCGAAAAGCTCTTTTGCCTTCAGCACTTCGAATTCGCTTCTGAAGAGCATCTTGACATTTTCAGGAACTCCAAAATCGCAGAGAAATTGTACTACCAAGACGGTACAGGAAAACGATTAATTTGTTTGAACAGCCCTAGGTCATATGAATGCCGTCTTTTACTCTGGTTTGGGAACTGATGGATAGTAGCTGAATGTGTTCGCGTGGAGAGAAAGAGGAAATTAATCGGAAGGTAACGTTTATTTGCTCTGGTTGTTCAGTGGGTCTGGCTACGTCTGAAGTGAGTGTAAAGTAGGCTTTCACTGATTGTGTGTGTGTGTGTGTGTGTGTGTGTGTGTGTGTGTGTGTGTGTGTGTGTATGTGTGTGTGTGTGTGTGTGTGTGTGTATGTGTGTGTGTGAAGTGTGTGTGTGTGTGTGTGTATGTGTGAAGTGTGTGTGTGTGTGTGTATGTGTGTGTGCGTGTGTGTGTGTATGTGTGTTTGTGTGTGTGTGTGTGTGTGTGTTTGTGTGTGCGTGCGTGCGAGGGTGTGCGTGCGTGCGTGCGTGCGTGCGTGCGGGTGTGTGTGTGCACGGTGTGTGCGTGTGTGCGTGTCTTCCGCATTTAAGTGTTACAATTACATTGAATAAATCGTTAAACATGCACACACACACACACACACACACACACACACACACACACACACACACGTACACACACACACACACACACACACACACACACACACACACACACGTACGTACACACACACACACACACACACACACACACACACACACACACAAACAAACACAACCACACACTCGCATGCACGTACACACACACACACACACACACACACACACACACACACACACACACACACACACACTGCGCGTCTCGTCATCTGCGATGGCGACTCATTCAAGGATATTGGAGCCATATTTTGACGTGTGTACATGTACAATTCACGTGTCTGGCGAGTTACGGGTCCTCTGACGTTCTTTCGTGACTGAGGATAGGATAGATGGTATTTGCGTAGTCTTCAACACCTCAGACATTCATTCTAAGGAAACCGAGACTAAATTGAAAAGCCCTTTGCATTATCAGTACACACATGGAGAGAAGCATGTCCCACAAAAAAGGAATATCATTGACTGAATTTCTGATTAAGGCAAAACAAAAATATATGTTGGTTTAGGGTAACCCGACCGACCCTAGTTTGTTCCCGCCGACCCTAAAACTTTTTTATTTCTAAAAAAATATCCCCAAAAAAACCCTCTGGCACATTTTGCGAACCACACCGAGACTATAAAAAAAAAATTAAAAAAATTTAAAAAAAAGCCGACCGATCGACCCTAGTTTTTTGGGGGGTCATGTTACCCTAAACCAACAAATATTTTTGTTTGGCCTTAATGTATGCACAGGCAGGCAAAAGATGGTGTACATGCCCTTACACAGTAAAGAGCAACGCCAGCTGAAAACTAGCCAGTCCATGGTAAGGACCAATAATAACATATAACCAGGGATGGCCAAATCTCAAAATTTTAACTCGCCAGCAGGGCGAGTAACTTCAAGAAAATCACTAGCTGTCACAAGCAGCTGTAATTATTTCGTATTATATGCAATCATTGCAAGCGCCTGTTCTTTGTGCTGTCGTTTACCTGCCAGGTGAGACGACTAGCACTCGTAGTTTTCGTGCGGCACGGTTTTCTCTAAATTCTAGTGAAACGGGTGTATCTCAGCTGTAGTGAGCTGTAAATTCAGTTGTGTGTCAGTTTTATTCATTCTTGCTGTAGCCGTTTACAGGGCTAGTAGTCTGCGTTCCAGACTGGAATCCGTTCTTCATTTGAACGTTACTTTTGCTTCCATAGAGCAAAAGGGAGCTGTCTTCATTGACAGGGGAATTTCGTGTATGCTTTCATGCAACCAGGATGTGGTGCGTAATTCTTTTCTATTGTTTTCGGTGTAGTTTAGGCTGTTTGCGTGGTACATGTTTGTTTCGTGTCTGTGCGTTTCTTATATGTTCAGGTTAGTCAGTCAGGTATTTCGTTGAAAGAAGGTTAGTTCTATTAGTATTGTTAGCTATGTTAGTTATCAATTTTGAATATGGTCTGTGCATTATGATAACTTGTGTAGGCCTATGTAAAAAAAAACGTAAAGCTATTTTCGTGTTACATGTTTGCATATCTTCTGCCAATAATTAAACATGTAATGAATTGGTAGAACGTTCATAACAAATGAAGTATTTGTGCGAGTGTGTGAGAGTCATAGAGGCTTTGTCCATTCTTTCCAGCATTGGGTTTGATATATGGGAACGGATAAGCGATGTGAGTTAACCATGGACTAAGCGCAATGTTAACCATTTCAGGTTGCGGTTTTCTTCCTGAGGAGTGATGGAGATGATCCGCCAGCCCAGTCAAGCTAAGCCATTCTACTGCTGAGGGCTGCTATGGACTCGCTTCGCATGGAACTCGTTCTACAGCTGAGGGCTGCTATGGACTCACTTCGCCAGGAACTCATTCTGCGCTCGTGACGTCATTCGTCTTCGAGGCATCTACGCCAGGATCTCGCTTCACTTCAAGTCACTGTCAGACCTGCTGGACGGTAACTCTTCCGCTAAATCCGTCCCTAAAAATAACTCATGCAGGAAGTGTAATTTCAGTGTAAGATGGAGTGATAGAAAGAGGGTGTGTTTGCGAGGTGGAGATTTGATGTGAGTGAATGAGAGTAATTAGAGTTTAATCGTTAATTATCTTTGGCAAGGGATTGGGGGTATTTGATGTGTAAATGTGAGTTTTGTGTATTTTGTTTGATCAAGAAACGTATCAACTTCATTTACTGTGTTTTGTACATTTTACAGTTTGCGAGAGCGAAAATTCTGTGAGTTTGTGGATGACAGACTGCACATATGTATGTGTGCATATGTGTGTGTGACACTAGCCCGGCAGAAATTTCGCTGGCCCGGTACATACCACAGTTGATCTGCAGTGTTTATATGGTTTTAAAACCCGATATTACAACCAAAAGGATCGCATTTGACCAGAATTTTCATTGGCCAGCCGGGCGAGTTGCCAGGCGCTTTCTACTAGCCCGGCGGATGTTTTACTCGCCCCTGGCGACCGGGCGGACGATGTGGCCATCCCTGTATAACATTTACATTTACATACAGATAGTCTCACATTCACACCAACACACGGTAAGAAAATAACTAGTCGACAGACAGACAGACAGACTTGTAATCAGTCTGGAACTAAGCAAAACACCGGCAGACACACAGACAGACAGACAGACACAGACAGACATACAGACAGACAGACACACACACAAACAGACATAGTGACAGACAGACAGATATACAGACACACAGAAAATCAGACAGAGAACATAAACACACGGCGCAGCAGGGAAAGACTGATTGACAAACACTGAGATCTGTACAAAGACAGACAGACAGACAGACAGTCAGTCAGTCAGTCAGTCACACACACACACACACACACACACACACACACACACACACACACACACACACACACACACACACACACACACACACACACGTATGTCACAATGGTTCAAAGGCTGAACAGAGAAAGGCATTTCAAGGCAGGGGAGGAAACTGCACAAAAGTTTTAAGACAGTCCAGAGTTTTGCCCCTTGAATATTCTTTTGTAGATTTTTCTTGTCATTTCTTTCTTTCTTTCTTTGCTAAATTTCGATAATAACAGTACTGGAGTAACTTACCTTGTATTGGAGAAAAAAACAGAACACGTAGGTCGGTCTTGGAGGTTTGAATTATTTGTATACGCTTTTGTTACTTTCACCCTGATCTTCGTCATCAAATTGTACTATTTCAGTTACATGCCCAGTAGGTTACAGGCTTTACA
>NC_090258.1:19794299-19889299 GCF_037325665.1 Littorina saxatilis
GTTAGTTATTTAGGTTTTTTTAAATGTTTTAATTTTTTTTAATTCATATTATTCATTTATTTTCATTTATCTTAAAGGAAATTGATAACAAATAAAGAAGTCTGACATTCACGCCCTAATGAAGACGCCAGCATGAACTTAGCTCATTCTGAGTTGCAGCTCAGTTTGTTTATCGTCAGACACTGAAATCGGTCACTGGGTCTGTGCATAACAGGGTTGAAAATAACTGATGTCTTCCTGGTTAAAAAACATTCCTATCCCATTCTCTCGGTCCGGCTTTGTGAATCATACACGCCTAGTCGTGCCCCACACCTTTACATTGCCTATTAGACTGACATGACGCATGTGATGTTTTGAATAAAACCTAATAAAAATGCGCATGCGCTCTAATTTCCCGGATGTTTGTCATGCGCACACATTAATAGTCATTCACAGCTTGTTTTGCATGAAATCCGGTAACAGTTTACATCCCAGATGTTTGTTGGCTGTGGTCGCGGCAGTTAAGACAGTAATATTAATGCGAATGTGGATGGTGTAGAGTTTGCTTTAATGGTGCGAAAGTCCGAGGCATGCACGGATTGTACTTAACGAACTAGACCACCGCCCTTTCTCCTTCTTCAATCGTCATACAAATGTTGCTACTAGCCTATACTGTAGGTATTGTTTTAAATGCGTGAAGGGTATTTCAATATATATATATATAAACAGAAATACATTGATAATTCGTGGTTAACGACCATTACATCCAGTCGACGCGGTGATACAATCGTCCATTGGGCTTGTTCCAAAAGTCGATTTTACTAAAAATACTAGAATGGGTAATTCTGGGAAATCGTTCACTGGAAGTACTCAATAATTATGCAGCCCTTTGATTAATTCGATCTTCATTACATCACTAAAAACCTTTGGAATGAAGAACAAGGTATGAATACACCATTATTATTATTAAAATACCAGAACTGAGTTCAGAAAATAAAAAAAAACGTTGAAACATTTTATTTTTTAAGTTTGAAAAATGCTCTCGTCTCCTAATTAGATATTCGAACCCAAAACTAATTGGAATGTCGAGCGCTCTACCGACTGACCAAACACGGATCGTTGTCTTCGGGGAGTAAAAAGAGACATGTTGACTACAAATATTATAACTGAGTTTGTGAACATGGGGATCAATATCGACTCGTCAGCTTCCGAGTCTCTCGTTCGTATTTGTGTACTATACGCTCTGTCGATATCACTGTTCGAGGTAAGTTGAGTTGACGTGGGAGTTTCGGCCCATGAACGCAGAAGAAAAAGTAGAAGAAGAAGAAGAAGAAGAAGAAGAAGAAGAAGAAGAAGAAGAAGAAGAAGAAGAAGAAGAAGAAGAAGAAGAAGAAGAAGAAGAAGAAGAAGAAGAAGAAGAAGAAGAAGAAGAACAAGAAGAAGAAGAAGAAGAACAAGAAGAACAAGAAGAAGAAGTGTGAGTTTGGAAAGCAAACTCAAGTAGCATTAATTTCAAGAGTGACCCACACTATGTTGGCACTCCAGCCTTGTCGTCGGTAAAAGTGTGTCGTAACAGTTAATCTATAGTAATTCCATACCGCCGAATGGACAAAAGTTGTTAGTGCAAATCTATGGCGGCATACTCGCGCCAAAATCTTCTGCGGGACATGTGATACAATTCAGAATAGCTGGTAAAATAAATGCAAACAACGAACAAACTTACAAACAAACGAACAAATAATGACAGAACAAAAACAAAAACATAATAAGTGAAGGTGACCTACATATTCCGTACAAATTGCTTATTACGGGCGCGTTTGTGTTGTTAATTATTGTTCACTTTTGGTGCTCTAATGCCGCCATAGACTCAGTAAAGACATGTTAGATAATTGGCCGTCATGCTTTCCTGCTCTCGTTCTTTGCCAGAGTATACACCACTGCAATCTAGTCACGTTATTATTCCCATGATAAGCCGGCTACGTGCACGTGTACGTATGTTAAGGTAACCTTGCACGCCAGAAATCTGTATTTTTGAGAATGTACGCCTATGCGGCCCGGAAACTTCTTAAAGCTACAAGTTCAAACACACTCACATACACACATACACCCACACCCACACACACACTCTCTCTCTCTAACGTAACACACACACACACACACACACACACACACACACACACACACACACACACACACACACACACAGAGCTCTAATCCTCCTGGTGTCACCTGTTCACTATAATACATACACGTAAACACAGTAAAAGTTTCCCATGTACATTTCAGCTTAAAAACTTAACAACTTGAAAGCTAACTTTGATAATTCACGTTTTGCTTTAAATCAAACTACATTTACAGATAAACAAAATTCATTGCTTTGTTTTTTCTGAATCCAAATAATATCTGCATGGCGGGTTGTGCTTAAATTGTAAATGAGCTCAAAACTAAAGATATTAACTTGACCCGTGGCTTCTGTTACCAAGACCACTGATGTCTCGGTGTCAATGTCAGGCCGTTCTGACCCACGACACGTGTACACTCAATCAACAAGGTCATCCAAACACTCAAACAAGCACATAAACAACACGAACATTGTAAACATGTTTACTGTTCTGCAAGACAAGTCAACACAATAAAATGAGAGACGCACTTGACAGAATACGAACATATAAAGTACTAGAATGAATACCCGCTTCGCCGGGTAGCCGGCTTCGCCGGGAAGAAGTACTTAGAGCCGTACGCGGGTCCGAACTATGGACCCGCCAAGCTTAGGTCCCTCCCAGATTCGTGGAATGGGAACAGCACGAAAATGATTCAGTGGCCATAATGCCAATCCTGACCATATCGAGTCCCATCCTTGTCGACGAATGTAACCGTGTTTATCACCTTTGGAGGCGAACTCCACTCAAACAGGACTGAGCAAGTTATGGCTTCTCAAAGGAAGGCCAGTACATAAAATTACACAAAAGCCGCCAGACCACATCACAAACAGAACTGAAGAATGCACAGGTGTTGCTTACATAGAGACACACACACTCACACACACACACACACAAACACAGAGAAGCCGTATCTATAGAGAGATAGATGACAGTGTATTTTTCGCGTGGCTATAAATTGATTCGACCTTTGCACTTTTACAGTGAGGATAATTTACGGGTCCAATTTACGTTCTGTACACTGCGTTGACCTTCTAAAAATAGGTAACAGTAACAGAACGCCGGGAATATCCGAAGACGCTCAGCGCAGTGGACAGCGCAGTGTAGTAACTTACAACTGAACGGGAAAGCCACACGAAGGAAGGGAGATAAACGCCAAACACTGGAGAAGATAAGGAAGAGTTACTTATAATGGTGAAATGAACACAAAAACGAAAATGAGTTCAGCGCTGCGCGCTGAGAGCACGTGTTGAAATATCTCATCGATGATATTGTGTCCGGGGTGTAGCTGAATACGGTGTCCAAATTTGAAAAAGATCCACCGAGAACTTTGGCGTTGTGATGTGGTGTAGCGGCTATGGTGTGTCGGTATGGGGGCCCGGGTAAGCTGAGGTGGAACCAAAATAGCTGAGGTGGAACCAAAATCGGTTCCGCGCTGCGCGCTGAGAGCACGTGTTGAACTATCGACCAGGTTGTGTCGTGTCCCGGGTCTACCTGAATATGCCCACCAAATTTGAAGCAGATCCATCGAGAACTTTGGCCGTGCATCGCGCACAGATACACAGACAGATACACAGACACACAGACACACAGACTCTAGTCGTATATATATATAGAAGCTGAAGCGGAAGCACAAAATAAAGAGTCACCGCATAAATGGGCTTTCACATTAAATGTCATGCCCACGGTATTATTAGATTCACACCAACCGGCACGGTTGGCCTAGTGGTAGGACTGGTTGGTCCGGTGTCAGAATAATGTGACTGGGTGAGACATGAAGCCTGTGCTGCGACTTCTGTCTTGTGTGTGGCGCACGTTATATGTCAAAGCAGCACCGCCCTGATATGGCCCTTCGTGGTCGGCTGGGCGTTAAGCAAACAAACAAACAAACAAAATTAGATTCACATAGCGCAAACGCTGACATCATATTCGGTTGGTTGTGATTCAGATAGTATTGCAACCTTTCGTAAACTCTTAAAACAAAAAAGTTTTTTTTTTAAATTATAAAAAAAAAACTTTTTAAAAGAAAAACCTTTCTTCTTTTTTGATTCGTAAACTCTAAAGTATGTGTGCGTACTGTGTCTCCGTAAACGCTACTAATGTGTTACAACCGTTTATAGTAAACAAATATATGTTAAGTACACAATTTTCCTCCTACACACTCCGAGTTCTGAATATCGTGCATATTTTCCCTCGGGTCGATTTACAGGTATTACCTCGCCACTCGACCCGAGGGAAAATATGCACGATATTCAGGACGAGGTGTGTAAGCTTTTTATCCCATTACTCCGACGTTTTCATTAAAAAACCGAACTTTTTGACACAAACTCTGCGAGTGCCTGTTTACTGCTCATCAAACCTTCTGCCACCGAAAATCGTGTCATGATATTCATGTGCAAAACGAGTCCCCTTTTGTCTTTTTGTTTCCAGGATTGTGCCGTTGAATGCATTTGATACTGTGCAGTTACCGGCCGGTTTCAGTCGGTTACCCGAGCTGGCATTAGTCAGAACTGCGAAAGACCGCATTCTGATAATCTTCGATGATTGCTGAGTTTGTGCTTATTCGAGCCTTTGTGCTTCAGTGTTCAAATTTGGATTACCTATACTTCTTCAATCGTCAATTACTGATTTAGGTGAGCCTAACTTTGATGTCTGTCGTTGTCTTAGGCCATTAGGTATCTGTCTGGGGGAAAACGGCGCACCACTGTCGAGTTGTTTTTATGCGGCGACGCATGTAGCCTTGTGGTCTCTGTATGTCCAAGATCCGACCTTCTTCGCCACCTTTTATTCTAACAGGATCACCAACTTTGAAAATGGCAATTTCCATGCTGGTCACTTTGAGCCGAAGATACTACATGTATAGCAAACGACAGATCCTGCAGCAGACGACAGATCTGTAGCAGACGACTGATGAGACAGCCTTGTTCTATTGAACCATATTTAGCAATCAATGCTCTAAAAGCGATAACAAATGAACAAAACTATAAGCATACTGTTTTAGTGTAAGTTTTATTTTGTTGCTCAAGATTTTGAATCAGGATGCTCTTGGGATTGATCTAAACGGTTGCCCATGAAGCGTACCTCGTTACGACAACTTTACTAGAGTTGTGCGCCTTGAATCACTGTGTGTCTCTGTCGCTCTCTCTCGTGCTCTCTGTCTCTCTCTCAGTCTCACCGCGTCGGACAACTCATAATCTTCACTCAGCTCTTTTCACCCGAACAGATTATGTACATTCTTTGTTGTTTTCTTTATTTCTTCAATGATAATGTTTGTAGATCGTTAGCCAAACGTCAGTTCGACTTTTATACCGCAGAATATCTCAATCGTTTTGCTGACAAAAAGTAGTCCCCGAGTTAACGATAAATATGCAGATGACCTCTAAATTATTCAAATACACTCTGAGATCAAAGACAATTTATTTTATTTATTTTATGCAGCTTGTTATCGCGCGCATATTTCAACATACGGATTCAAGGCGCAGGGATTTATTTTATGCCGTGTGAGATGGATTTTTTTTAAACAATACATCACGCATTCACATCGGCCAGCAGATCGCAGCCATTTCGGCGCATATCCAACTTTTCACGGCCTATTATTCCAAGTCACACGGGTATTTTGGTGGACATTTTTATCTATGCCTATATGCCAGGAAAGACCCGTTTGTCAATCGTGGGATCTTTAACGTGCACACCCCAATGGATGAGACGAAAACCCGAGGTCCCTTCGTGTACACTACATTGGGGTGTGCACGTTAAAGATCCCACGATTGACAAAGGGGTCTTTCCTGGCAAAATTGTATAGGCATAGATAAAAATGTCCACCAAAATACCCGTGTGACTTGGAATAATAGGCCGCGAAAAGTAGGATATGCGCCGAAATGGCCGCGATCTGCTGGCCGATGTGATTGCGTGATGTATAGTGTAAACAAAATTCCATCTCACACTGCATAAATAAATCCCTGCGCCTTGAATATGTGCGCAATATAAATTGCATAAAAATAAAAAAAAATAAAAAAAATAAATCCCTGGCGCTTAGAACTGTACCCACGGAATACGCGCGATATAAGCCTCATATTGATTGATTGATTGATAGATAGTGTACACGAAGGGACCTCGGTTTTTCGTCTCATCCGAAAGACTAGCACTTGAACCCACCACCTAGGTTAGGAAAGGGGGGGAGAAAATTGCTAACGCCCTGACCCAGGGTCGAACTCGCAACCTCTCGCTTCCGAGCGCAAGTGCGTTACCACTCGGCCACCAATGACAGGTGAGATCGAGACTCGGTTGTGATGGGTAATCCATAATATGGTTGTGATGGATTATCCAGAATAATCCGCTCTACAGCTAACAGAGACAAAGATGCAGGTCATGGGATACATCTGGATACGAATTGTTTATTAGTATACGTTATCCGTATTTTTGACCAAAATAAGACATTTTACACAGATCAAGACAGTCAATGTTCCTCCGAGACCGCACCAGCGGTCGAGGTGAACAATGACAGTCGAGATCTGTGTAAACTGTCATATTTCGGTCAAAAATACAAATAACATTTATGTAGCGATCAATTTTAGAAATCCGTTGATTGTTTACGATTGAACGCACACAAACATGCACTCTTGTGTAGTCTCGGCTAGCCTCCTTAAAATAAAAAACGCTCGCGCTGGACCCGAGTACTCTTCAGACTGGCTCGCTCACCCAGTATGAAAGTTTTTGTCTTGTGCACGTTTAAGACCAAGTGATTGCTCTGTGTGAATTACAGGCATTCCCTTTGCTATATAAATACATTGCATGCGAGCCGAGGATGTGCGTGGTGACTGGCCTTTCTCTTTTATTTGATCACAGTGAAAAATATACTGCCGACCCTCTTCATAACTTAACAATATAAATGTTTGGAATGCCTGTGGTGTGAATGTTGGTTTCTGACCAGAAATGCAGATCTATCTCTGGCCGATTCATAGATTCAACCTACAAACTGCGACCTCATCTGTGATCAGATGTCCAAGCAATGCGTGAAATCTTTTATTCTAAAGCCTTATGGCTCGTTTCGACAAGCATTAAACGGATGAAATTAACCACATGCAGTTTATTCTTCAGAAAAATGCACACAAAAAATGGGTTGGGTTCGGTGATTTGTTCATAAACGTCTTCCTCACGATAGATTCGCTGATTTGTCTTATGAAGCCGTCATCAACACGAACACAATGATTGCAGAAGCAAACTCTGTACCTACACGACCGAGACACAAGACTGATTATTTCACAGCTGCAATTTGAATAGAGAACAAAGACGTTTCGGGTAAGCTTACTCACGTCAGGTCTTCACTGACAAGCTAGGAACAGACGGAAAATTCCGAACAAAAGTAAATGACGTCAAAGTCTCTTTCGCTTTGCGTGTAACTTTGTCATGACGTCTTTTTGTGACGACAGTATCCGCTGGCTGGCTACGGTTCTATCAGGCTGCCTGGCTGGCTGTTGCTCCGTCTGATATTCCTCCCACCGCCAAGTCGTTTTTGTGGTTTATTTCGCATTTAGGTCCCAGGTAACATTATGAAGTTTTAATACGATCAATCGGACCTATTATCAAGTTAGTGTATCAACTTTTGAACGAACTGCGCCCAGTAGTTTCCCAGCAATAAGCTGTTAAGTCGAGACAGACACACACACAGACACACAATTAAAGTCTGTTGAGCCCAAGTACTAGCGTACTCGGGGATGAATGTTTGTTGGACTCTCAGTGACGTCACATAGATGAAGAAGGTAGTTCCAATGATCAATCGATATATAACTCTATTTTTTCTTCCGTCCCTTGAAAATTCATTTTTTCACTGTAACTATTCATTGGTTATTTTTTATGGTTTCGTTCTATTTTTATTTTTTTTCCGATTTTTATTCTTCTTCTAATTTGGTTTATCTTTTGTTTCTTTTTTTCCCTGTATCTTCGCAAGTTCGTATCCAAGACAGCAACAGGTTTGGCTTTAACTCGAAAGTTTTCCCAGAGTACGTTCCTCTTATTTTTCATCTACATTCTTTAAAAAAAAATCTTTTTGATATGCTTGCTCTTTCCTCAGTCTCTCGTCTTGTTTTCTTCCTTTTTCGTACCAGTTAGGTTGCTTGTTTAATTATTGCGCACTTACACCTGAACAACACAAAAACATGTTTTCCACACAAAAACAGGAGGAAAAGGTAAACGTACTCCACCCGGCTATACCACCCGGCTACCAAAAGCATTCAGGTCAGGGACACGTTTTTTCGTCTTTGTTTGATTGGAACGAAATTCGTCCAAATGGTTCAAAGCCACTGTACACAGACACAAGTACGCAATTCAACAAGTAAGAATTAATCCGCAACGGGAGAAAAATAGACCGCGGGACACGACCATTGAGCGAAACGGGACACACCGTGGCACACACACACACAAAGGGCGTCAGCCAATGAACAGTCAGCGGCGCTCCCTCAGCTACACTACACCTTTCTCGAGCAGTCGACTCGGTCTCCCTCCTTCACTGCTGCGCCATTTTGAAACTTCGACCTGTTGTGCACACGACACGAAATATTTTGCCCACAACGCGCGGTAGTACGAATATTGATACGCGGAAGCAGACGACAGTTTTGACTGACTTCAAACAGAAGCTTTTTGAAGGGAAAACTGGAAGAAAAATGAAGAATTTTGAGCGAATTTGTACGATTTTCGTTCTGTCAGCCTTTGTGAATGGGTATCTACCCGTGTCAGCCCACGAGCATTCTCGCCTCGATGTTTTTCACGAAGTACTGGAACAACTGAACGTCACTGGCAGTGTTTTGCCAGAAGCGAAAGTGGAACAGTTTTTCGATGGAGTTTTGCATCGTTTTTCGTGTGTGGAAAATGGAACAGCTTTGCCAGGATTTCAGGCCGAGACACGTCTGCGAACTTGTCCCGAGAAATTGGTGAGTAGACTTTGTTTTGATAGCCTCGGCTAGATTCGCGTCATCTTCTACCGAAGATATAGACCCTATCGGTATTCCAAGCTCTCGTAATCTCTCGCAAACTTCAGAGCATAGCTAAGCATGCGGTACAGCGATCTCGTGCGAGCTGCACAAGCCAAGGTTCTTCTTCTTCTTCTTCTTCTTCTTCAGCGTTCCAGAATTTTCTGGTTACGTGTGAGCTCGTTTGCCCATTTGGGTTCCCCACACTATACTCTGAGAGCATAGTCAGCTTCACTCCGCTTTCGTTGAGTAGGCATGCTGGGTATTTTCGTGTTTCCATAACCCACCGAACTCTGACATGGATTACAGGGTCTTTTCCGTGCGCACTTGGTCTTGTGCTTGCGTGTACACACGAAGGGGGTTAAGTCACAAGCAGGTCTGCACATACGTTGACCTGGGAGATCGGAAAAATCTCCACTCTTAACCCACCAGGCGGCAGCGACCGGGATTCGAACTCACGACCTCCCGATTAGGAAGCCGACGTCTTACCACCACGCCATTGCGCCCGTCGCCAAGGTTCGAAGTTCTCGCGATGTTCAAAGCATAACAAAGAGCGTGTCTCGCGAGAGCTGCTCAGATACCGAAAAGGCGCTCTAAGTCTTCGTCATCTTCTTATTTTTCCATTATGATTATTTTTGTTCTCTCGTTGTCCCATTTTAAAAATATTTTTGTTTATTAAGATTATTTTTTTAATCACCTGTATTACCACCCCATCCCATTTCTGTTTGTTTTTGTATTTGTATCTTGCTAGGATTGCTTAAAATAAGCACTGTGCTTGAGCATAGACCAAATAACCTGGACCGCCAACTCGTCACGTGACCCTTCGAGGTTACGACGCTCGACTTTCAGGGGCGCTTGGCGTCCGGTTTGAAAGGCCAGCGATTCGAAGACAGTGAAAAGAAAGCACGCTCCAGTTATTTGTGACAATGGGAGGTGACAATGAACTGGATTTTCCAAAACTCCAAACTAAACTTAACAAAACTCATCGAAAAACATGTTCCATAATTATGCACTTTAGCTGAGTTTATTTTAGCATTTTCAGAACTTACCTCGGCAACTTCGTCCATGTTTACAATCGACACCGGATATGACATCCCCCTGATTTCTGAAAGGCCATGTAAGCGTAGGTTCCTAAAATTAATGCGAGAGGTCGCTTCCTCGTAATTGAGAGAAAGAGCGGAGAGAGAGCTAGTTGGCGAGTCCAGGATAAATGGTCTATGGCTTGAGTTAGAAATCCTAAATGCGATATATTGTTTATGTCACGATAAAAATTGAATAAAGTCTTCTTTAAACCAATCCGCTACCGATGTTTTTAACTCTGTAACTAGTAGTGAAAGAGGCGTGGCTGGAGGAAAGGGAAGGAGGGTGGGTGGCTGTTACAGTGTTTGAGGATTAGTCCCAAATTCTCCGTACGAATCTCTCGGGTCACCAACAAAAGTGGAAAAGTCACAGAGCATTACGCACAGGTTTCAGGATCAAAGTTCGCCTGTCGGGGGTCTCTTATGGGTCACCCCAAAAGCCAAAGAAAGGGCAGCGAACTGGAAAAGGGGAGGTCAGGGGGATGTGTCTGTCGACCGTGTGTTGAAGGAAGATTAATGTCAAAGAGTTTTGTTGACCTTATATGAAAGTATGGCGGTCATTTTTGGAGTACACTTTTCACTACAGTAGTTTACGTTAGACTATTCTCCGAATCTCTATGATGTACACTTTGTTGTATGAACGAGTTTTTATTCTTTCCGAAGCTGAAGCTGCACTGTACTTTACCGCATTTATCTATCAGTTTTTGTCAATATTTGACACGGGATTGCACTTCAACTTAAAAGTTAGTTGACTCGTTAAGTAATTAGCTAATTAAAATTCTTCTTCACGTTATAACATTACAATTATTTTCTGAATAAAAAAAACCACCCATTCCTTTATGTTGTGTTTGAATTAAACATGTGCGTAACGCTAAAGACAGTCCGTGCAAGCAGAGTAGGTCCTGTTGGCTATTGTGTCTATGTAAACGTCTGTGTGTGTTTATCTGTGTGTGTGTGCTCGGTTAATGTGAAAGGGAGAGAATGCAAAAAACTGACGGTTTGCTACCAGCTTGAGTGTTACCGAAAGTTTATATTTCTTATTTTGATAGTTGTAACACTGCAGTCGGGAACTCGACAATCCCAATCTCATCGCCCTCTCTCTCTCTCTCTCTCTCTCTCTCTCTCTCTCTCTCTCTCCTCTCTCTCTCTCTCTCTCTCTCTCTCTCTCTCGCTCACACACACACACACACACACCTCTTGATACCAAACACAACAACAGCCTAAATCAAGTCGCGTAAGGCGAAAATACAACATTTAGTCAAGTAGCTGTCGAACTCACAGAATGAAACTGAACGCAATGCAGCGCAGCAAGACCGTATACTCGTAGCATCGTCAGTCCACCGCTCATGGCAAAGGCAGTGAAATTGACAAGAAGAGCGGGGTAGTAGTTGCGCTGAGAATGATACCACGCTTTTCTGTACCTCTCTTCGTTTTAACTTTCTGAGCGTGTTTTCAATCCAAACATATCATATCTATATGTTTTTGGAATCAGGAACCGACAAGAAATAAGATGAAAGTGTTTTTAAATTGATTTGGAAAATTTAATTTTGATCATAATTTTTATATTTTTAATTTTCAGAGCTTGTTTCTAATCCAAATATAACATATTTATATGTTTTTGGAATCAGAAAATGATGGAGAATAAGATGAACGTAAATTTGGATCGTTTTATAAAAAAAATAATTTTTTTTACAATTTTCAGATTTTGAATGACCAAAGTCATTAATTAATTTTTAAGCCACCAAGCTGAAATGCAATACCGAAGTCCGGGCTTCGTCGGAGATTACTTGACCAAAATTTCAACCAATTTGGTTGAAAAATGAGAGCGTGACAGTGCCGCCTCAACTTTCACGAAAAGCCGGATATGACGTCATCAAAGACATTTATCAAAAAAATGAAAAAAAGTCTGAGGATATCATACCCAGGAACTCTCATGTCAAATTTCATAAAGATCGGTCCAGTAGTTTAGTCTGAATCGCTCTACACACACACACACACACAGACAGACAGACGGACACACATACGTAGAGGTTACATGCCGAGTCTCAGTGATTATCAAAAATAATGGTCGAAGTTAGCGGATCATGAAAAATGCGAGCTTCAGCGAGCTTTTTCATGACCGCGAACTGAGACCATTATTTTTGATAATCACTGAGACGAGGTATGTAACCTCTTTATCCCTCCTTTCTTCAGTTATTCAAAGAAAAGAGGAGTTTTTGTGCGAAAGTTTGATCGAATCATATTCACCCAACCAGTCTACCTGCGCAGGCGATCGATTAATGCGCGGTTGTATAGTTCCGTGCAAATCATTCAATTTTGTTAACACTTCTTGTCAGTTTCCATGTTTTGAACTAAAATCAAGTACACAGTTATGTTGTCATTCTGCTGTGGCGGTAAAGGCAGATAGTGTGTGTTCTGTTCATGTTTTGGTATCGCTCAGGAAATGTTCTTTCTTCGAATGTGACTAGCAGACGAAGTTTTACACCCGTGTTCCAACGTTAAAAACTGTATGAAGTTTAGTTTTCTGGGGCAAAATAGTGTATGAAACCGCTGCATGTTCTTTACGTTGATTAAATGTTTGCAATTGATTGCGTGTGATCTGTTTATAAAATGAAATATTGTTGAAAACTGACCGTCGGATTGCAGTCTTGTCGGTGCAGCCGAAATCTGGAAGGGGAACTACTCGTGTCGCTAGACAAAGTATGAGAGTTACTTTTCCTTGGAATCTTGCTAGCGATAAACGATTGTGCACGGCAGATCTGAATTCAGAAAACAACCAAACTCATGGATTTTATATGGAGATTCATGTGTTCAAGTCTGTAGTTGCTAGTTTAAATACGGTATGGTTGTATTGTTTGCTCCAGAAATGTATATTTTGTACATTAGAGTGTTCTGAACTTTTGAGTCGCAAAAAGTAGATCCACAATGTGTACAGTCTCTACCCATGAGCTATCGAGGATTCAGGCCCGTTGTTGGGTAAGTGATTTTGGTTGTTGGGTAAGTTACCGAAAAATAACTAGCCCTACAAGTTTACAGAGAGAAAGAAGCAGAGGGGGGGATAAACCACGACCCTCGTCTCGATTCCCCCCTCTATGTTAAAACATTTAGTCAAAACTTGACTAAATGTAAAAACAGACGCTGTTGGATCAGCAGATAATATCAAATCACATCATTCCGTTTCATGTCTTCATTGTGTAATCAAACACGTTTTTTACATTTAGTCAAGTTTTGATTTACATTTAGTCAAGTTTTGACTAAATGTTTTAACATAGAGGGGGGAATCGAGACGAGGGTCGTGGTGTATGTGTGTCTGTCTGTCTGTCTGTCTGTGTGTGTAGAGCGATTCAGACTAAACTACTGGGCCGATCTTTATGAAATTTGACATGAGAGTTCCTGGGTATGATATTCCCGGACTTTTTTTTCCATTTTTTCGATAAATACCTTTGATGACGTCATATCCGGCTTTTTGTAAAAGTTGAGGCGGCACTGTCACACCCTCATTTTTCAATCAAATTGATTGAAATTTTGGCCAAGCAATCTTCGACGAAGCCCGGGGTTTGGTATTGCATTTCAGCTTGGTGGCTTAAAAACTAATGAGTGAGTTTGGTCATTAAAAATCGGAAACTTGTAATTAAAATTATTTTTTTATTAAACGATCCAAAAACAATTTCATCTTATTTTTCGTCATTTTCTGATTCCAAAAACATATACATATGTTATATTTGGATTAAAAACAAGCTCTGAAAATTAAAAATATAAAAATTATGATCAAAATTAAATTTCCGAAATCGTTTTAAAAACAATTTCATCTTATTTCTTGTCAGTTCCTGATTCCAAAAACATATAGATATGATATGTTTGGATTAAAAACACGCTCCGGCTCAGAAAGTTAAAACGAAGAGAGGTACAGTAAAGCGTGCTATGAAGCACAGCGCAATCGCTACCGCGCCAAACAGGCTCGTCACTTTCACTGCCTTTTGCACAAGCGGCGGACTACGTTCAGTTTCATTATGTGAGTTCCACAGCTTGACTAAATGTAGTAATTTCGCCTTACGCGACTTGTTTATACTTAAATATCCCGTTTATCAAACTCAAACGAGACCTGGTGCCTCAATTTCCCCGCAAATGAAATCAGGCTTTTTGCATTTGGTCAAGTTTTTACTAAATGCTTTAACATAGAAGTGGAATCGAAACGAGGGTTGTGGTGTATGTCTGTCTGTCTGTGTGTATGTGTAGAGCGATTCAGACAAAACTACTTGACCGATCTTCATGAAACTTTACATGAGAGTTCCTTGGTATGATATCTCCAGATTTTCTTTTGATCTTTTTTGATAAATATCTTTGATGACGTCATATCCGGCTGTTAATGATAGTTGAGGCGGCACTGTCACGCCCTAATTTTTCTACCACATTAATTTTAAATTTGGGTCAAGCAATCTTTGACTCAGTCCGGACTTCGGTATTGCATTTCAGCTTGGAAGCTCAAAAATTAGTTAACTAGTTTGCTCATTAAAGTTGTCATTAAAAAAACATTTTCACTTACATATATATATATATTTAAAAATGATCGCATTGTATTTCACATCTTCTCCTGAGTTCAAAAATATATAGATATGGTTATGTTTACTTTAAAAACGCGCTCAGAATTTAAGAAAATAGGTTGAGTATAATGTTCGCATGGTTCGCGGAGACGAGCGTTACCCGTATCGGTCTTCGGGTATGGTTAGCCGAGACTCTCTGAATGTAGTCTCGGGAATGACTGGTTTTGGGGGACCTTTTAGTTTGAAGCCGACATATTGACTAAATGTTTTTATATCGCTTCAAGCGACTTGGTTTTTTTATTCAACCTGTGACTGGCTTTTAACACCTCATGTCACGCAGCTCGTATTGTACGGGACGTACTTACTCATTGTGATTAATTTGTAAGGGCGGCAGTGCAACATCAACTTGTCAGATATGCAACCATGACGAAATATACATGTCTCCGCTCGTGTGTGACCGTGTGAGCGTCACTGATTGTAAACTGATGGACTGTGGGACATGTCATAACGTCGCCGTAGATTTACATAGCTCGCGGTTATGTTTTGCAAGCATTGCTATCATCATTCTTTCTCAAAACGTTTTGTGAAAGAGTATAAGGAAACCGGTTAAAACGAGGGTATTACGGTGATTGTGCTACGACTACTTTGTTATCTGGCCGTGGGCTTCGACTGCTTTAAATGACTAGGTCAAGCATCAAGAAAGTTAAGTTTTCGGAACATTAATTTAATCATGAACACAACGAAACATTCCCATTTCTCTGTAATCCCGTTTAACTTTGAGACACGTTGGGCTTGCTAGAATACGTGCGCATAAAACGTTTGAACGGTTCTCCTGGTAGAATAATTAACCTTTCAGGAGGACGAATTTTGATTTTTGTTGTTGTTAAAATGGACGTGGGTTTTCACCCAGTATTGTGTGGCCTGTAGTAGTCAAAGGAAGTGTCCTTTCATGGGAGGTGTCCTCTCATTAGAGGGGCCTCACATCGCAGGTATCGCTGCAGTGGGAAGATCGGGTCATCCTGTTAAAACTCATAACTGGGCACATACAGGATGCGAACACACCTCTTTAGTGAAGTGAACTGAAGATACATCACTTCACGGGTGTCCACTGCAGGAGGATGGGAGACGCATGGCCGGGCATAACGAGGATGGGAAGCGAATCGGCTCATCATTCATGGTCAACAGTAATTAGTTCGTACATGTATGTGCTCTGAAAACACACGACAAGCCAATCAGCTGCCTCGGTTGAGCTTAACTGCATAATTATATCTGAAATGCTTAATTCGAATGATTCAGAATTCCATTGCTTTCTTGTTTATTGCGCTTGCGGTAAACAATAAGACTTCACGCATCATAGTCATATAAGTACTATATATCTATCCCCTTACCCCCTCCACCGCCAACTCCCTTGCAGAGGTCCTGTTCAGCACCCTAACGGCCTTGAACTTTGAAGAAAACGGCGGCGTAGCGACAGACACGCCCCAAAACAAGCGAACCAGGAAGAAAACCTTACAATGAGGTTATTAATATATGCACCTACTAGAATGAATACCCGCTTCGCCGGGTAGCCGGCTTCGCCGGGAAGAAGTACTTAGAGCCGCCAAGCTTAGGTCCCTCCCAGATTCGTGGAATGGGAACAGCACGAAAATGATTCAGTGGCCATAATGCCATTCCTGACCATATCGAGTCCCATCCTTGTCGACGAATGTAACCGTGTTAATCACCTTTGGAGGCGAACTCCACTCAAACAGGATTGAGCAATTTAGAGCTTATCTCTAACCCCTTTTGATCTGTTATGGCTTCTCAAAGGAAGGCCAGTACATACAAATACACAAAAGCCGCCAGACCACATCACAAACAGAACTGAACAATCCCCAGGTGTTGCCCACATAGAGAGAGAGACACACACACACACACACACACACACACAAACACAGAGAAGCCGTATATATATAGAGAGATAGATGACAGTGTATTTTTCGCGTGGCTATAAATTGATTCGACCTTTGCACTTTTACAGTGAGGATAATTTACGGGTCCAATTTACGTTCTGGACACTGCGGTGACCTTCTAAAAATAGTAACAGAACGCCGGGAATATCCGAAGATGCCCCACTCATAGTATAGTGCACCATACGAAGGAAGGGAGGTAAACGCTGAAAACCTGGAGAAGATAAGGAAGAGTTACTTATAATGGTGAAATGAACACAAAAACCAAAATCGGTTCAGCGCTGCGCGCTGAGAGCTCGTGTTGAAATATATATCTCATCGATGATATTGTGTCCGGGGTGTAGCTGAATACGGTGTCCAAATTTGAAAAAGATCCACCGAGAACTTTGGCGTTGTGATGTGGTGTAGCGGCTTTGGTGTGTCGGTATGGGGGCCCGGGTAGCTGAGGTGGAACCAAAATCGGTTCAGCGCTGCGCGCTGAGAGCACGTGTTGAAATATCTCATCGATCAGGTTGTGTCCGGGGTCTCTGTGAATAAGCCCACCAAATTTGAAGCAGATCCATCGAGAACTTTGGCCGTGCATCGCGAAGACACAGATAGACACACAGACACACAGACACAAGTCGTATATATAGATAGACTAGAATGAATACCCGCTTCGCCGGGTAGCCGGCTTCGCCGGGAAGAAGTACTTAGAGCCGTACGCCGGCTTCGCCGGGTCCGAACAATGGACCCGCCAAGCTTAGGTCCCTCCCAGATTCGTGGAATGGGAACAGCACGAAAATGATTCAGTGGCCATAATGCCATTCCTGACCATATCGAGTCCCATCCTTGTCGACGAATGTAACCGTGTTAATCACCTTTGGAGGCGAACTCCACTCAAACAGGATTGAGCAATTTAGAGCTTATCTCTAAGCCCTTTTGAACTGTTATGGCTTCTGAAAGGAAGGCCAGTACATAAAATTACACAAAAGCCACCAGACCACATCACAAACAGAACTGAACAATGCACAGGTGTTGCTCACATAAAAACACACACACACACACACACACACACACACACACACACAAACACAGAGAAGCCATATCTATAGAGAGATAGATGACAGTGTATTTTTCGCGTGGCTATAAATTGATTCGACCTTTGCACTTTTACAGTCAGGATAATTTACGGGTCCAATTTACGTTTTGGACACTGCGGTGACCTTCTAAAAATAGTAACAGAACGGGAATATCCGAAGATGCCTCCCTCAAACTATAGTGCACCATACGAAGGAAGGGAGGTAAACGCTGAAAACCTGGAGAAGATAAGGAAGAGTTACTTATAATGGTGAAATGAACACAAAAACCAAAATCAGTTCAGCGCTGCGCGCTGAGAGCACGTGTTGAAATATCTCATCGATGATATTGTGTCCGGGGTGTAGCTGAATACGGTGTCCAAATTTGAAAAAGATCCACCGAGAACTTTGGCGTTGTGATGTGGTGTAGCGGCTATGGTGTGTCGGTATGGGGGCCCGGGTAGCTGAGGTGGAACCAAAATCGGTTCAGCGCTGCGCGCTGAGAGCACGTGTTGAAATATCGACCAGGTTGTGTCCTGTACCGGGTCAACCTGAATATGCCCACCAAATTTGAAGCAGATCCATCGAGAACTTTGGCCGTGCATGGCGAATACACAAATACACAGATACACAAACACACAGACACACACACAGACACAAGTCGTATATATATATAGATGAACGAACCAGCTGCATATATATATATATAACCCCGCCCCCCCCCCCCCCCTTCCCTCCCAACCTCCTGTTCAGTCACGAGATCTTGATATTTCAAATGTTTTGTTCATAACCTTTGTGAATTTTCAGCCAGAGGATCCCTATTTTTTCTTGGAATTGTTAAGGTCGGGGGGGGGGGGTTACTACAATCATGTTTCATAAAATCAAAATCCATCCATGAAATTGGAAATGGAGCTGATGTAAGGAAGTGCATACACACTTTTTAATTCGATATTACATCCGTATTTTGGACTGAGTCGTACTCCGTCACTAGGTCATAGACTCATACAACGCAGTGACGAGAAATTATAAGCTTTTTGACATTCGTCCCAGATTTCTAAAGCTAATCCCTTAAGCATAAAAACAAGCTTATAAGTTATAAACCATATATAATAGAGTTTTAATACTGACGGCGCATTACTCGGACCAGGTATTTAAGCCGTTAGTTGCGCGAGCCATTTCACAATCGAATTAAACAGTAGGCCGCCGAGTCGTTATAAAAAGCGATCATTAGATCAAACCGCAGGTCAAACGTTGCGTACAATGCAGCAATTTGGTTGTATATTTGCACAACAACAACTACAACAACGAGGAGGGGACACAAGCCAATAGTTCTGACCGATTCCCGCGGAGTATTTTCAGATTTAAGCTGGTCATATTCCAAGTAAACGCTACCTTCGATTGGGCTGTCACAGGACAAACCGTAAGTAAATCGCGTCGTGTTCTGTGAACCTGGCTTATGTCAAGATTCTGGTTGAAGTAGCCTATCTTATCCCATGACCTGCCTCTTTGTCTCTGTTAGCTGAGGAGGTGATTATTCTGAATATTCCATCACAACCATATGGATATCCCATCACAACCGAGTTTCGATCTCAACTGTCATTGGTCATTGTCTTTGATTTCAGAGTACAATTGAATAATTTATAGAGGTCATCTGCATATTCAGAGTTTACAGATGGACTACTTTTTTCAACATACGACTGAAATATTTTGTGGTGTCAAACGTATAGGTACAGGCCTACATGTGTCAATATTGAGAAAATAAAGAATACTTCATAATTATTTGTTTGTTTGTTTGTTTGCTTAACGCCCAGCCGACCACGAAGGGCCATATCAGGGCGGTGAATACTTCATACGATACGCACATTTTGCATGGATTTAAAGAGCGGAGTCGAGATATTTCGCTGGCTGAAGCGACTGCATGGTCAAAGGCATGTTCAACGAGTATCGCGAGTGGGATCAAGGGAAGATACTCCCTAATTTTTACACAGACAGCCATCTACACAGAACCGTGAGAGAGAGAGAGAGAGAGAGAGAGAGAGAGAGAGAGAGAGAGAGAGAGAGAGAGAGAGAGAGAGAGACAGACACACTATAACAATAAAGTTAAAATAAATACTGACATAGCTCTACATTGGTTAGAAAAGAGGGGGACCAGTTCGAGAGGGGGCCTATTTTGGATGCGAGGGGGGACCAAAATCGCCCAAGGGGACCAGTCGAAAACGAGGCTGGATGTCAGAGGGGGGACCATTATAGAGCAGTTTTTGCCACGAATTGGTCCCCCGGGGGACTACTTCAGAGGGGGGACCGGACCGGATCCTACACCGGCCGTTGAGATCCATTCCAACGCCAAAAAATTATGAGAAGACTCACCATGAAGTCAAATCAAACGTTAGGTTTTCTCATTTGGTTATTTGCTTTGGCTTTAAGTGTATTGCTTCGATTGATAGCTGAATCTGCTTGCAACCGTGCTGTTTAAGACTGTTCGAACTGTCGTCTGCTGGACAGGCTTGTGTGAATCCGAGTCGAGTCAACTGCGGGGTTCAGCGACAAATGAGGGAGTGGCACCAACATGAAAAGAAGAAGACGAAAAGAAGTTGGAGAAACAGTTAAAGGGCAGCTGTCGGGTTGCCTGGCATCAAAAATGCGCGGAGTCGCGTGCAAACACGCGTTTAAGAGTTTTCCGAGTTGATTCAACTAAAGACTGTTGATTTGGTCCAGAGGAAGATACTTTTATCATTAGTTTGAAACCATTAAAATAAGTGAAACTTTCTGCTAGTTCTCACAATCCGCAAAAAAACAAAGCAGTTGGCAGGCCGAAACGACTCAAAATCCGCGACCGACAACTCTGTCAGCACAAGAAGAGACGCCGCGGCGTTAGCCTGGCAGTGACGTCATCCGAGGAACCCGATAAGGCCGCTGCGAAGTTTACAGTACAATGCAGAGTACAGCTGGGCATCTGTAATGCTGTGCGCGTGATTGATTCTTGCACAAAGTAAAGTATTAGGGTGGTGGTATCTTCTCAGGACCCATGTTCCCATCTTATCTTCTTTGATCTGACCAACTGCAACCTTCTCAAGTTATTTCTAAAGTGGTTCAACTCAACTCAACTCAACTCAAATTTATTAATCCATATATGGAAATTACATTGTAACAATGCTCATTTCCAATCAAAAGAACAAGAATGCACAACAAAAAAACCCAACAGCATCATAAGAAAATAAGTGAGTATGATTATTATGAGTATGATCACAGTCTCACTAACGCAAACAGTCATCCGTCAAGTCAAGTCTGCCAACACACAACTCACTCACACAACAACAACAGCAACAGCAATACAATTTAACAAAAACCATAATTCCAATAACAAAAAGACGTCCAAGAGTCCACCTCCACATCCACGCACACACAAGGTATACAAAGCACCACATGTCGACTAGAACATGTGGTGCTTTGTATGCTGTTGCTACTCCCCCAGTCCACCCGGTTAAACCATAAAGTTGCTCAACCACAGACCCTCGTGTCCCTTGTCAGCAGACACTTTACACTGAAGAAGGTCCGCTTGAGGTGTCACGCCAATTACCGTGTACGTGTGTGGTACTGAATTCAAGACAAAAACCAACTCTGTCGGTGGGAAAATCTAGGAAAGAGATCATGACAATACCTCTTCAGCTACTCACTCAAGTAGGTAGACGAGATAAGATAAAGGGAAGAGAGACGAAGACAAGATGAGACAGTGGATCTGGTGTGGAAAATGGGGGAGGGGGTTCGGCCGCAAAAAAATCAAAGATGAATTTGTCAAACTGTGATTGTGATGGTTATTGTGTGTGTGTGTGTGTGTGTGTGTGTGTGTGTGTGTGTGTGTGTGTGTGTGTGTGTATGATAACACGTATGTGTGTGTGTGTGTGTGTGGGATAACACGTATGTGTGTGTGTGTGTGTGTGTGTGTGTGTGTGTGTGTGTGATAACACGTATGTGTGTTTGTGTGTTTGTGTATGTGTGATTACACGTGTGGTGTGTGTGGGTGTGTGTGTTTGTGGGTGCATGTGTGTGTTTGTGTGTGTGTGTGTTTGTGTCCCTCGACGCGTAACATTATATGCCAATAAGTTGAACAAAAACAGGGTTCAAGTGGGAACACCTGAACAAAAGCAGGAGGAGGACGGAAGACACTTTATAAACTCCGTTATTTACTGCGAAATTTTGGCCTGGAAGAAGACACCCCATCCTAAGTTTCTCTTCACCTACCCGTGAAGTATGCTTGAGGGCTTGACTAGACAACCCCGTCCGATTGCGCCCACTTCACGGTATAAAGAGAGCGCTGTTCAACCCGGCCGATTCCTCGGCTGACGTCACGCGTCCAAGGGAAGTAATTTTCGAGCGGGCTGCATTGACTCAGCCAAGAATGCAATCTTTCACTTCGATTAAAGACATTGTATATGTAGCATGTCTAAAATCTTCGGACTTGTGTTATCAAGCTGTTAAAATCACCAAGTAACTTTTAAGTATAGTTTCAGTTACATGAGAACTCATTCTGATGAACAGATTTTGAGAGCCACAACCCAACAGCTGCCCTTTAAGATATATGGGGAAGAGAAGAGGATGTGAGGTGTTAAATGTATCCAACCTAAGGTGTTCAAACTCAAGACCGGGACAAAGTAGAAAGCGATGTACCGCGACCGACTCTCAGTGCCGACATACAACTTCCAAACTTTATTGCTTAACGTCTACAACAGGCGAAGTATTGAAGCTTTGGCTCACCTAAACCCGACGACTGAATATGTAAGTGATCCACGTGTGAAAACCAAAACAGAACAGCGCGATGACAGCCAACATTTCTATCCCCGACTGACAAACAGTAACACTTCATGCGAACTGACTTGGGTCAACGATCAAACCAGCACGGCCCGATCTGAATTTGTTGCGCTGCCATTATCGTGCGCAATTCTGGTAAAAATATAAACCCGGTATGCCGAATTGAGTATAACGAAAGCCGATGTCAAATATACACAGGGATATTTTAAAATGACTTTCAAAATGTAAAAGCAGACAGCAGACCTTTTTATAAGCAATATGAATGACTGAATGTCCACATACAAGTCGAATGACGCCGTCCATTATGCTGACAAATGGGAACTAGCTTTGCGCATGAATTCATTGACATGAATTTCGACTGCGGAGGCTTTTGGCAAGCTGAAAACAGGCACGGGCAGGTTTTAGTGGAAAAAGTGAGTGTTTTATTGAAAACGTCGGAGTAATGGGATAAATAGCTTACACACCTCGTCCTGAATATCTTGCATATTTTCCCTCGGGTCGATTTTCATGTATTACCTCGCCAAAGGCTCGGTAATACATGAAAATCGACCCGAGGGAAAATATGCAAGATAATCAGAACTCGGAGTGTGTAACCTATATATATATTTCAGCCCTTTCGCCCAAAGCGTCTCGTTTACTGTGAACACTAGTATTAAGGCGTGAATTGAGACGTACTGTGTCACTGGGTTTTTCCCTTTTGCTCCATGGCAGCCGAGACGACAGAATGATGAGTTAAGCGCATGTCATGATGATTTGCGAGGCTTCCTTCTTCTCAAAGGTTGAGTAAGTTCGTACTGTGCGTAGTTGGCTAGCTCAGTGGAACCTACAAACTGAGTGGACTGGGTGAGATCCATGAAGGTTTAGAGATGAGTAATGATGGATTCATCCGTTTGAATTCATTACGGAGGAAAACGAAAATATCCCCTCCCCCCTTCCCCCCACACACAAAACACATAAACATCCACACATGTGTAGACACACACTAACACTCACACTCACACTCGCACACGCACAACTTAAGGAATTTGTACACATAGTGAAACTTTGAAAGAGCTTGTTTGTTTGTAAGTCATAATCTGTGGTTAATTGGTTTTTACACCCCCGGTATAGGGGTGTGTATAGGTTTCACTCGATGTGTTTGTTTGTTTGTTTGTGTTCGCATATAGATCTCAAGAATGAACGGACCGATCGTCACCAAACTTGGTGAACAGGTTCTATACATTCCTGAGACGGTCCTTACAAAAATTGGGACCAGTCAAACACACGGTTAGGGAGTTATTGGTGGATTAAGATTAAGAGTGACATATTAATGGTCAAAGGGAAATAACCTCGACGTACCCTTTACGCGAATAAACATTCTGACTTCTGGCTTCTGACTTCTGACTTCTGACTCAGACTTCAGACTTCGGGAGTTAGGGAGTTATTGGTGGATTAAGATTAAGAGTGACATATTAATGGTCAAAGGGAAATAACCATTCTCACTGCCACCAACCTCGACGTACCCTTTACGCGAATAAACATTCTGACTTCAGACTTCAGACTTCAGATTTCTCACTTCTCACTTCTGACTTCTGACTTCTGACTTTTAAATGAACATCGCTGCAGTTATCCCAAAGTGTCGATGCGAAGTTTATATGAGGCATTATGTGGGCGTAATAGAACATTTTGAGTGCTGCAGAATCTGCGTACTGCCTTAATTTTGATAACAGGTACACATTTTTTGATACTAGTTTGCAAATATTACTCAAATGAGTTTGGCATTTCAACTCTTGATCAATGGTAACACCCAATAATCTATGTTCCCTAACTTGCTGCACTTGAGTTGAACCAACTTTCTTTCTTTTCTTTCTTTATTTGGTGTTTAACGTCGTTTTCAACCACGAAGGTTATATCGCGACGAGTTGAACCAACTGACAGTTGTAATTGTAAAGGACTTAATTGGTGTTTTTGTCTCGTGGTTATCACCATACTCTTTGTTTTAATCGGATGAATGATCATTGCATTAGAAACGCACCACTCAGTGATTTCATCCACACTTGTTTGAAGAGAAGAGTTGACGGATTCCAAAGATTTGTGACTGGTGTAAACAGAAGAGTCATCCGCGAAGAACTCACAACTAACTTTTTCATCGGACACATGAAGGGGTAGATCATTTATATAAATACAAAACAAGATAGGTCCTAATACAGACCCTTGAGGGACATAACTCCTGACAAACTCGTTTGACGAAGTTTTACAGTTAATGAATACATACTGTTTCTGTTTTGAAAGATACGATTCAAAAAAGGCACAGGCTGAGTCGTCTTTTAAATAGTACTTTAATTTCTTTAGTAAAAGTGAGTGATCTACTAGGTCAAAGGCTCTCTTAAAGTCCAAAAACAACGCTCCCGTTATTTCTGCTTTGTTTATTGCTGACAGCCAAGTCTCGCATAAAGAGCTTAAGGCGGTGTGGCAGGAATGCTTAGAGCGGAATCCAGACTGAAAAGGATGAAACAGATTCATTTGTTCCATATATGCCAGTAGGTGTTTTTGCATGTGCTTTTCTAAGGGTTTAGATAGAACAGGTAAGAGGGAAATAGGTCTAAAGTTGTTTGGGTCTGTAAGATCCTTATTTTTTGGAAGTGGTAATACCTTTGCACACTTTAAAATAGAAGGGAACACGTTTTGTTGTATGCTTAGGTTATAAACAGTTAGGGAATCGACAATGTAAGGTAATGCAAGTTTTAGCAACTTGACTGGAATCTTGTCTGGACCCATTGACTTCTTATTCGCCATTTGTTCTACCAGTTTTCCTACCTCGTGCACTGAGATTGGAGGAATAGAAAACGTGTCAGTTTGAGTCAACTTTTGTCCACAGAATGTTGTTAATTTTTCAAAACAATCATCCGTATCAAGGGAATCATTCTGATTGAGACAAGATTTTAGGTTGTCTGCTAGCGAAATGAAGTGTTTGTTAAAATCATTTGGAGATATTTGTGACTGAGAATTGGTTGATCCCTTCCTAGATTTATCAAGAATTTCATTCACTGCTCTCCAGATTGTAGCTGTATCCTTTTTTTTGCAGTTTATACTCTGTTTTCATGTTGCGCTCTTTAAAATAATCACGCATCGCCATAGCCTCGATAATGTCTGAGGTTAACCAAGGGGGGAGCTGGGGATGTTTCACTCTATGCTGACGTAGTGGTGCGTGTTTATCAAATATTGAACACAAAATATGGTGAAAAATATTGCAAGCGCCCTCTGCGTCACTGCAATTGAATACGCTATAAAATTGGGCTTGGTTAAGGTCAAAGAAAAAGGCAGATTCATCAAAATACTTGAAACTTCTGTATTCGATTGTTGTGTGTCCTTTATGACGTGATTTTGGCAATCTAAGAGAAATCGAGCAAAAAACAGAATGATGGTCACTAAAACTGGAATGCGCTACTTGCGCATTTGCAACGATATTCTTACTATCAGTGTAAATATGATCAATCAGGGTTGATGAAGTATTTGTTTCTCTTGTAGGGGTTTTAACCAGCTGATGAAGACAAAACAGAGCAGTGGTTGAGCACCACGTTGTTTGAGGCCTGAGTAGGTTAATGTTAAACTCGCCAAGCAATACAACATTCTCGTCACGAGCCTTCACTCTGTCCATCATAGAAACAAAATAATCAATCCACATTGACGTTTCAGCAGGGTCACGATACACATAGCCAATAAGCAAGGGAGAGGATTTGTCATGTTTTAGTTCCAACCACATACATTCAACATTTTCATCTTCAAGATCAGTTCTACGTTTGACAATCCCAGCAATGGACTGATGAACATAAAGAGCGATGCCTGTTTGGCCTACTCGTGCATTGTCCCGTCGTAAAAACCGAATAATTCGGAATGTTAACAAGGCTGTCTGAGATACGCGAATGTAGACGCGTTTCACTTACACCGAAGAGCTGTACCAGCTCTGGTTGCTGGTTTGGCAATACACAGACATCGTGTACTTTGTTGACTAAATGCCCTATACGGAGAACAGTGTTTGATGTTGTTGACATTAGGACGAAGTGCAATATTGTAACAAACAGCAGTAGATAATGAAGCAAGCAAAATCCGGAAATATGAGTATCCGGTGCAGTCAAGACAACAGTTCTAGTATATCATAAACGCACAAGGATTTCTCCAAGTAAATGTCAAGATTCCCACAACACGAAGCGAGCGCTGACAATGCACATTCAGAGACACCAGCTTTCACTTTAGGCCTACACGATCAAACGTCACACGATTCGGATTAAGTGGCATTCATCACTTACACTCCCGGGAAAAATCAGAGTAATTATAGTTGCTATTTAGAACAGGATGATACAGGATGGGATAGCAGCACACAAAGGTATGCAATCAAAAATAAAGAAACAAATTGTTGCTTAAAAATGAAGGGTGACCGAACAAAAGGTAAAGCAAATCCCACAACAAACAATGGGATACTAGATAGTATAAGCTTAAATGCAAGATGAACAAAATGTTCACAGAAAACAAGGAGACACAAGGTTAAAAGTAGTTAATGCTGAACAGCCCTGGTGAAATTCAGTTGAGGCTGAACAGTTCACAAACTCGGCCCAAAGCCAGTAGTTCATGCAACTATTTAGCTCACCGTCAAATATTTAGCTCACCGTCAAAGTTATGCACAGAGAAGTAGAATCTCAATTATGCATCACGTGTTCAGACTATATTAATATCGTCGAAACACCAGCCGCTTTCCTTGCGGATGAAAATAAGCCGATGGCTTCAGGGCACGACACATACAATGCCGTCACTGTAGCGTGACCGACCTGAGGCGAGAGAGAGGGAGAGAGAGAGATTGAGAGGGAGAGAGATTGAGAGAGAGAGAGAGGGAGGGGAAGAGGGAAGGAGGAAGAGAGAGGGAGGGGAGAGAGAGAGGGAGGGAGAGAGAGAGAGAGAGAGAGAGAGAGAGAGAGAGAGAGAGAGAGAGAGAGAGAGAGAGAGAGAGAGAGAGAGATAGGCCGCACAGTGAGACAGGTAGTCAGGCAGACACAGATAGAGAGGTCCGAGCAATCGCGAATGCGTTGTACATACCAACACTGAAATAAAACATTGAAGCTTAGATACATGTCGCATTACAACCGACAACCGGGCTTTTGCATGCTGTCTTGACATTCCTTTCTTTATGTCGTTGGCGATTTCAACAGTGTTGGCTTTGTGACGCGGTCTGTCTGCCCCAGATATCACCTCCACGTGAACGTGTTTAAATCGCCCATCCCCCCTTCCATCCACTGAAGAAAAACAACAAAATATGGAGAGAAAAAAGACATATTCAACAATAAGACAATTGTTCCTGTGTGTGTGTGTGTGTGTAGGGGGGGGGGGGGGGTCTTTGTTGTGTTTTTCTGCCCGTTCACCTTGGATGAAAACCGCTCCTTTTCTTCATTACATTTCTTTTGCTTTGTGGTGTTTTTTTTCAAACGTTCGTAAAATCGCCGTTTAACAACTTGTGTGTAACTGTCAAATGAAACCAAAATAAACAAACAAACAAACCGACAAACTCGACCGCAGCTTAAGGTTATGCAGGCCTTGCCGAAAGTAGTGACTATTATGTGAGACTATATTTGCCTGGGCGTGCATTCGTTGCTCGTCCAACATCATGACATGAAAGCGCTGTAAGTGATCTTTTCTTGGTAACCGTCATGAAAACAAACAAACAAACTCCCCCACATAGTACAAGCATTTGAAGCAGGCCGGTGTAACACGAGAAAATTACTCCCACGAGATTTTTACTCCGGAGTAAACATTTCGTACGAAAAAGTTACTCCCTTTACGAAAAAGGCACTCCCCCATTTCACGAGAAAATTACTCCCCAAGACAGGTGAGTTCCGAGTAAACATTTCGTACAAAAATGTTACTCCCCTGACGAATAAATAACGAATAAATTACTTCACCCAAACACAAGCAATTTAACTTCCCATGCCAGGTTTACGAAATTTTTACTCCCTTGTCCCCTGTTAGTCTTGGTGGTGGAAGGAGGGTAGCGCGACATTCGTGTGCGCGAGATCACTTATTGGCATTATCCCTTCGCCCGCATCCCATTTTTGCATACGATATTTTTACTTCCAGTAAAAAAAATAGGGAGTAAAAATGTCGTGGAGGGAGTACTTTTTTCGTGCCGTGTGGAGTTCTTTTCTCGTACGAAAAGTGTACTCGGAGTAAGAATTTCGTACGAAATATTTACTCCGGAGTAAATTTTTAGTGGAGTAAAAATTTCGTGTTACACCGGCTACACCTAAAAATAGAGACATTGCCAGGCTCTCTTTCCATGGGCGCGCGCTCATTGCTCGTCGGACGTCGTGACATGAAAAGCACTGTACATTATTATCTTTGGTTTAAACAAAACTAGTGGTACCCGTGCTACGCACTTTGTGTGCTGCGCATGCGATGTCATTTTGTTGGTTATGTGCTTGTGAAAATGTTGTTTGCACCCCTCCCCCCCCCCCCCCCGCACATTATCCCGCATATAATGAATTATATTCTCTTGGTGAAAAATAAAATGTTAACCCTTACACCGGTGCAATTCTGTAACACATGTTACATAGCCACTGGTGAATTAACAGAGAGAAAAATAACAAAAAACAGTCATATAGGTTTTCGCATCAATGGGAGGTAATCGGAACTGACCAAAAAGACTGCGCGACCGCACGCGACTATACAAACAAACAAAATAAAATACAGCAGGTATGGCGTTTGCATGAATCCATGATTACGTCTACATGAACAACAGTGATAAAAGTGCGCATCTCTTCCCAGCCGTGCAGCGCTTTGAAAGTTGGAAGCATTAAAATTTAAACGGGTAAAAAGCCATCGTGAAGATACGAAAAAAAGTATGACGTGTAAAATACTTAATGATTCAAACGCATAGTATAACATATGTAACTGACAACAGAAAATATATACATGGTTCACACACACAATCGAGTGCACACATCCATGCTTATTTAAAGTCATGTACACACACACACACATACATACATGGCATCAAGCAACACACAATTAAATGACACATATGGAATATGGAAAACGTATAATGGACATGAACATGGCAAGTAATTTACACCGTTACCTACTATAAAATTGATGATATATATATACCACTCACTTGCTATTCGCCTAAAAGCTTGCAGTGTGCTGTGACACATATAAGAAACCAGAAGAAAAAAGGACTTTACTTTGGCGAAAAGAGCATATGCTGCTTATTTTTGTACATAACTGCTATAACTGTATTTTTTCCGAACACTTACATGTAAAAAACATAGAGATATATCTTACCATTTCACTAAGACAGCCAAAATAACGGTCAAATTAAGGGGAGATCATGATGACGTACATGTCTATGGTTGCACCGGGGGAAAATATTTAGTCGCTGGAACCTATAAGGTTATACGGCGACTTATCAGGTGATAATGTTTCGAACTTATCTTTTAAAAATTAAGTAAACAAATCTATGGAATATTTTGGAGTTCCATTAACAGATAAACAGATCTATCTATCTTCTTATATAGGTTTTCGCATCAATGGGAGGTAATCGGAACTGACCAAAAAGACTGCGCGACCGCACGCGACTATACAAACAAACAAAATAAAATACAGCAGGTATGACGTTTGCATGAATCCATGATTACGTCTACATGAACAACAGTGATAAAAGTGCGCATCTCTTCCCAGCCGTGCAGCGCTTTGAAAGTTGGAAGCATTAAAATTTAAACGGGTAAAAAGCCATCGTGAAGATACGAAAAAAAGTATGACGTCTAAAATACTTAATGATTCAAACGCATAGTATAACATATCTAATTGACAACATTGACAACAGAAAATATATACATGGTTCACACACACAATCGAGTGCACACATCCATCCATGCTTATTTAAAGTCATGTACACACACACACACATACATACATACATGGCATCAAGCAACACACAATTAAATGACACATATGGAATATGGAAAACGTATAATGGACATGAACATGGCAAGTAATTTACACCGTTACCTACTATAAAATTGATGATATATATATACCACTCACTTGCTATTCGCCTAAAAGCTTGCGGTGTGCTGTGACACATATAAGAAACCAGAAGAAAAAAGGACTTTACTTTGGCGAAAAGAGCATATGCTGCTTATTTTTGTACATAACTGCTATAACTGTATTTTTTCCGAACACTTACATGTAAAAAACATAGAGATATATCTTACCATTTCACTAAGACAGCCAAAATAACGGTCAAATTAAGGGGAGATCATGATGACGTACATGTCTATGGTTGCACCGGGGAAAAATATTTAGTCGCTGGAACCTATAAGGTATAACACATGTTACATAGCCACTGGTGAATTAACAGAGAGAAAAATAACAAGTCGCGTAAGGCGAAAATACAATATTTAGTCAAGTAGCTGTCGAACTCACAGAATGAAACTGAACGCAGCAAGACCGTATACTCGTAGCATCGTCACTCCACCGCCCGTGGCAAAGGCAGTGCCCGTGGAATTGACAAGAAGAGCGGGGTATTCGTTGCGCTAAGAAGGATAGCACGCTTTTCTGTACCTCTCTTCGTTTTAACTTTCTGAGCGTGTTTTTAATCCAAACATATCATATCTATATATTTTTGGAATCAGGAACCGACAAGGAATACGATGAAAGTGTTTTTAAATTGATTTCGAAAAAAAAAATTTGATAATAATTTTTATATATTTAATTTTCAGAGCTTGTTTTTAATCCAAATATAACATATTGATATGTTTTTGGAATCAGCAAATGATGGAGAATAAGATAAACGTAAATTTGGATCGTTTTATAAATTTTTAATTTTTTTTACAATTTTCAGATTTTTAATGACCAAAGTCATTAATTAATTTTTAAGCCACCAAGCTGAAATGCAATACCGAACCCCGGGCTTCGTCGAAGAGTACTTGACCAAAATTTCAACCAATTTGGTTGAAAAATGAGGGCGTGACAGTGCCGCCTCAACTTTCACGAAAAGCCGGATATGACGTCATCAAAGACATTTATCAAAAAAATGAAAAAAACGTTCGGGGATTTCATACCCAGGAACTCTCATGTCAAATTTCATAAAGATCGGTCCAGTAGTTTAGTCTGAATCGCTCTACACACACACACACACAGACACACACACACACGCACACACGCACATACACCACGACCCTCGTTTCGATTCCCCCTCGATGTTAAAATATTTAGTCAAAACTTGACTAAATATAACAAAAAACAGTCATATAGGTTTTCGCATCAATGGGAGGTAATCGGAACTGACCAAAAAGACTGCGCGACCGCACGCGACTATACAAACAAACAAAATAAAATACAGCAGGTATGACGTTTGCATGAATCCATGATTACGTCTACATGAACAACAGTGATAAAAGTGCGCATCTCTTCCCAGCCGTGCAGCGCTTTGAAAGTTGGAAGCATTAAAATTTAAACGGGTAAAAAGCCATCGTGAAGATACGAAAAAAAGTATGACGTCTAAAATACTTAATGATTCAAACGCATAGTATAACATATCTAATTGACAACATTGACAACAGAAAATATATACATGGTTCACACACACAATCGAGTGCACACATCCATCCATGCTTATTTAAAGTCATGTACACACACACACACACACACATACACATACATACATGGCATCAAGCAACACACAATTAAATGACACATATGGAATATTGAAAACGTATAACGGACATGAACATGGTAAGTATTTTACACCGTTATCTACTATAAAATTGATGATATATATATACCACTCACTTGCTATTCGCCTAAAAGCTTGCGGTGTGCTGTGACACATATAAGAAACCAGAAGAACAAGAGGCGAAGCCTTCAAGGCTCACTTAAGGGGTTACTTGTGTGTTCAAATCGCGTGAAAGAAACATTACACATTTTGTGCACAGGTTCCTTTAAGCAATATGGACACATCTGTGCAAAGAAAAAAGGGGGTCGACGTATTAACTTTTTTTTTAGAATTTTTTTACTGGGGGTTGTGAAGTACGATTTTGCGAAAAACACTGCGATTTTTAACATGATCCCAACTGACATATTTAGCTCTACAAATAATAAATGAGACATTAGTTTGTGTATATAAACGAATGGAGAGTATAACTTTATCATAAAACGGTACTTATCAACGTGCATTTTCAGAAAATGATCGAGGTTTCTCGAGGGCGTACACATAAAATTATCACTCCTTTAGTAGTAAAAACGTATTTAAAAAACATTCGCGTGAAAGAAACATTACACATTTTGTGCACAGGTTCCTCTAAGCAATATGGACACATCTGTGCAAAGAAAAAAGGGGGTCGACGTATTAATTTTTTTTTTAGAAATTTTTTACCGGGGGTTGTCAAGTACGATTTTGCGAAAAACACTGCGATTCTTCAGAGGTTACTTGTGTGTTCAAATCGCGTGAAAGAAACATTACACATTTTGTGCTCAGGTTCCTTTAAGCAATATGGACACATCTGTGCAAAGAAAAAAAGAGGTTGACGTATTAACTTTTTTTTTAGAATTTTTTTACTGGGGGTTGTCAAGTACGATTTTGCGAAAAACACTGCGATTCTTAACATGATCCCAACTGACATATTTAGCTCTACAAATAATAAATGAAACATTAGTTTGTGTATATAAATGAATGGAGAGTATAACTTTATCATAAAACGGTACTTATCAACGTGCATTTTCAGAAAATGATCGAGGTTTCTCGAGGGCGTACACATAAAATTATCACTCCTTTAGTAGTAAAAACGTATTTAAAAAAAATTCGCTCGACAGAAACATAACTAAACTTGAACACAGCTAAGTTCACTGTATACATATACAATACCTGTAAACAAAATAAGTTGTTGCCTTATTGTCTGCTTCACAATTATTCCCGTACCAACCCCACCCCCATTATCTTGACTGACAAAAATGATAAAAAGAAATAATTTGGGAGCGCTGTAGGTCAGTTGGTAGAGCGCTGGACTTGTGATACATGAGTTTGAATCAGGGTGAAGAGTTGGGGGGTCGGAACATTTGTGTGCAAAGTTTCATGAAGATCTGTCCAGTAAATTTCTATGAATCGCACACCACACACACACACACACACACACACACACATATATATATATATATATATACACCAGGGTAGATCAGTTAGTTTGTAAGGGGGGTGTTTTTAGAATTCAATAGTGTAAATCGAGGTCGCAGAGCGCCCGAGACTGATCAAGGGGCATACACCCCCCACCCACCCCACCCACCCCACCCCCTCTCCTCAACCCAAGAAAAAAATCGCACGTGAAATCCATTACACATTTTGAGCACATGTTTCTCTAAGCTATATGTCCACAACTGCAGACAGACAAAAAACGTTGTTTTTTCATTCATTTTTTTTATAAGAGTTTTGTCAGTTTTGGGGGGTACCGGGTGGACACATATGACCTTACAGAAAACACTGTAATTCGTAACGTCATCGTAACTGACATTTTTATCTTTAGAAAAGATCAATAAAACATTACTTTGTGTAGTTAAAAGAATGGAGAGTATTACTTTATTATAATACGGTAATTATCAATGTGCATGCCGAAAATTATCCAGGATTGGCGAGAGCGTACACAACAATTATCACTCAAAAACGCTGTAACACAAAATTGGCTCCACAGATCATAAACAAATTTGAACACAGCTAACTTCACTATATACCGTTGCAATACCTAAGAAAACCATAACGTGTTTCCTTATTGCTTACTCCACAATTATCCCCGCACCACCCCCATCCCCATATCTTGACTGACAAAAATTGATGAAAACATTCATTTGGGAGCCCAGTAGGTCAGGTGGTAGGGAGAAGTGTGCAGAGTTTCATAAAAATCTGTATAGTAGTTTTCTCTGAATCGCAATACAAACACAAACACCCAAACACTTGGTGCCTTTAGTGCACCGATACCCCCTGCCAACCCCTGCCCACACCCCCCCCCCCCCCCCCCGATCCAATACCAATGAAGATTTTTCCTTCTTACAAGACAATGTGTGATTTGGCACATTTTGCCTCAGTCTTTATCAAGAGCATGTCTAACCCACTTTGAAGCTGTTTGAGACTGCAGTAGTGTTCCTTACATCAAGGCGAGTGCACAATGGTGCATTTCTACCTCCCCCCCCCCCCCCCCGTAATGTTCACTTTAATATCAATCAATCAATAGATATTCAGTCACAGTTTAACTAACTCATTCACCCTCATCACTCACTCATCCAACACTGTTTGATGCACAAACTGCCTGCCTTCCGCACTGGGAAGCCGCTTCGCTTCGCAACAACAACAACAACAACACTGAAAACTCGCCGGGAAATACCCCCACCACACGTGTGCTTGTTTCTTCCGACTAATATCAATTTTGGGGAAAAAGGACAAAACTGGATGAAAAATTCTACGGCCCCAGCAATCTCATTACTCTGAAATGGGAACCCGAAGTGGCTGGTCCTCAGGTTTCGAAGTTGACCGATATTCCCGCTAAAGTGACCAAGATCCAAAGCCAGCCATCCATTAGAATGTAGGTCCGTGATTTATCTGTCACTATTTCTCAAAACTTCGCTTTCTCGCACTCAAGACGACATGCACAGACACAAAGACACACGGGCACACACACGCCCGCCCGCCTGCACGCACTCACACAACAAACAACACACACACACACACACACATGAGGAAGGGATAATCACACATAGTGCGCCAGTGAGGTTAGAATGGTGAGGTGGGGTCTGAGGCTGGTAAGGGATTTGGGGGTAGGACCGACGAGAGGGCACGGATTCGGCGGTTCGCCGTGTCGAGTCAACTTCATATAGATCTGTGTAGGCGATCAACAGCCCCAGCCGATCTGGATCTGTTCAAGTCAAAAGTAAAGTCAAGGATACGAAGAAGTTTACCGAAAAACATCGATCCCAAGGACTCATGTTATAACTTTTCAAAGCAGTTACATTCAATCAAAGCTCCATCCACATTAAACCGAACGGGAATCGTCGAAGATCCACGCAACTTCACTGCAATGTCGAAAACGAACTCATAATGTCACCGCAGATCTATAGTTGGTTTTGGTTTTGTGTCGCAGCAAAGAAACGAAGCAAATCTCCGGCTTTTATTTCACACTAAAAAACGTTCATTTAGCGGGTTATTAAAATATATTTCTTTGAGGTTGAAAGGCAATGGCATCGCTGAGATGTACTCCTTCACACACGAAACAGGTTAGAAATTTACTGCATTTGGGCGCTTTT
Source organism: Littorina saxatilis (assembly GCF_037325665.1). Classification (NCBI taxonomy): domain Eukaryota; kingdom Metazoa; phylum Mollusca; class Gastropoda; order Littorinimorpha; family Littorinidae; genus Littorina; species Littorina saxatilis. The sequence goes on from NC_090258.1 coordinate 19,830,147, forward strand.
AACGGCCAAAACAGAGTGAGCTTTTTGACGGGTTTATGGAAAAATCACTTCGGGGGCAGGTCTAAAATCCCGTGTACAGTGCCAAATCATACATCATTCAAAAGAGCAAAGTATGTTCTTTCTTCTAACATATGGGCTAAGGTAAGTCATAGATATAAATAGACAGTATCTGTCTATTATATCTGTAGGCAAGTGTATTCCATTCCTTCAATAGTCTCGTCATCTACACTTGCGTGAAAAATGCAATTTTGAGTCTGTTTTGCATAAAAGACCTGCGAGATGTGTAGAAGTCAAAACAACAACTTACAGTCCAGCCTCTCAACTTTCGTTCCATGCAATTTGTTTTTCTGTACGTATAGACTGAGGGGTGCCCCGAAATGATTTGTAATCACAACATTCACAGACTTCAAATACGCCATTGAAAAACTCGTCCACGTGCGTTGTAGATATATTTACTTGGGTGACTAAAACTGTCGTACCTACCAAAGGCCGCTTCGCGTAACAAAATGACTACCAGAGTCGCAAGGCTCGGGATATGTTTTACAAGAAAGATATATTTCGTTGTTCCGGTCCGAATGAATATGAAGATATGGCGAGTTGAAAACGCCGATTCTTTCGCCAGAAACACGTCTGCTTCCATACCGGAAAGAAGGAATGGACTGAGAGCTACTAGAAGCACGGCGCCGTGCGTACAATCGACCGAATGATGTTATTCACACAATACCATTTGGCGATCTCTAAAAAATCATTTAAAAACAAACTAGTTGACATGTAATGAAACTATTTACTGAAATCAAGAAGTATCTTAGTTCTAGCCGTGCATATTGGGCACCCCCTGTCGAATGCACACTGGACCGTGCGTATAAGCCCTCTCAATCCAGGCAAGTAACTCAGTGAGTGAAAACATTAGCAAGAACCGCAACTTGAACACACTCGTAACACCACCAACCCAGGCGGGTTATCCAGATCCAGATCCAGATCCAGATCCAGATCCAAGGGAAGTAACTCAGTGAGTATAAACATTAGCAAGAACCGCAACCCGAACACACTCGTAACACCTTAAGAAATCGACAAACAGTAACACAAACTCAATCACTCCGTCACACACACACACACACACACACACACACACACACACACACACACACACACACACACACACACAGAAAGAGCATAGGTGAAACTGTGCAAGAAAGCGAGACACTAGATCTAGATCTGTCTGTCTGCATGTAGCCTACTTACAAGGACACGACTGCCAACTGGTCTCGGCGCGCTCAAAATAATAATGACCGAGACTGTCAGTACTTCCTTCGCGTGACGTCTAACCCTCTTACGTCATAATGTGACGTCAATGTAATGTGACGTCTTCAAATGTTAGAGTTTCTACCACAGACATACAGACGCACGCACGCACGCACGCACGCACAGACAGACAAAGTTACGATCGCATAGGCTACACTTACGTGAGCCAAAAAAGGACTTTACTTTGGCGAAAAGAGCATATGCTGCTTATTTTTGTACATAGCTGCTATAACTGTATTTTTTCCGAACACTTACATGTAAAAAACATAGAGATATATCTTACCATTTCACTAAGACAGCCAAAATAACGGTCAAATTAAGGGGAGATCATGATGACGTACATGTCTATGGTTGAACCGGGGGAAAATATTTAGTCGCTGGAACCTATAAGGTTATACGGCGACTTATCAGGTGATAATGTTTCGAACTGTTTAGTAAACAAATCTATGGAATATTTTGGAGTTCCATTAACAGATAAACAGATCTATCTATCTTCTTATTATTTTAGGTTCGTCTGGGGTAGAGAAATAAAACACACAGCTAGGTTCGTCTGAGGTGCGGTCGCGTGTTTAGTCGAACCGAAAGTTGAAGAAGAACCAATCACAGATCTCTTTCGCCGCGATGTCAAAGTTCAGGTCAAAGTTCACTGTGTCTGCTCAAATTTGCGAGACAAACCTCTTCAAACTTTGTTCGTGGACAAAATTGGAAGTCGGGACCTAGCGGAATCGATTTCCTGGGTCACGTTGGCATAGCAACCGAAGGAGAAGGCACAAATCCGCGCGGTTTGGTGACAGGAATCGAAAAACCACCGAAAATCCTACCAGTATTATATAGTAGATCGTTATCAAAACACATGACATGTTACAATTAGCAGTCTACAGCGAGGACAAGAACTCAGGCAAACAAGCTGATATTATGTGACCAAAACATTACAATATTACATAAATCTCGTTTGTTGTTTTTGTAATTATCTTTCCCATAAATACACCGGTGTATCGGGTCAACTCTGTGCTCTTGCTTTGGCACAGAATATTCTAATGCAAAATTGCTTTGACCTTAGACATAACTTTCGCAATGTCTGGACTACTCTTTTTGAGTCAGATTGTCTGCGCGTAACCAAGCACGCAATGTACCACGAAGTGGTATTTCATCAGTGCACAGATGTGCTTGCGATAGACATTCTATCTCCAGTTGTTGGCTAAAACTGCATAAGAGCATAAAAGGTCAAAGCCAAGTACAATATTTAGGGTTGTGATGTAATCCAAAGTATGCGTTGTTTAAATACTTCAGCTTTACAGGATTCGTTTGTGTGACGAGGGATTCTAATAGAGGCTCGGCGTGATGCAATCTCATGTGTAATTTCATGACGCAAAGAGAAGGTTTTGTTTCGTTAAAAGCGGGCATCTTAAATGTGTGCAATGATACCTGCGAAAATAAGTTAACTTAAAGCCATATGTACTCGATGACTATACACGCTAATTGCTTTACCAACAGCTGGAGACATGCTAAATTAAGTTCCCTGCAAAATATTGTGGTCTAGGACCCCTTCAATGTTGAGATATGTTAATTTTCATTTTGATCTGGATCGTCCTATTTATAGATTTGGCAACACATGCGCTGTTGACGCAAGGGAGAGAACTCCGTGTCGTTGTTGACATCCTCACTTTTTCAGAGGCTAGAACAAGCTGAAATGCACGTATATGGTCCGCGCATGACGACATATCGTCATTATATGGTCTTATATAGCTATTCTGATGAACACGTGGGGGAATTCGGGGGCTGTGATTGGATGGTCTCTTCCGATCATCAAAGCATAATGCTACGGAAGTCGGCCATTTTTCTCAATATCCAAAAGTATATTGTCAATAACAAAGACGCATGGTTCCGGTTTCTTCCACGTGTATAAAGTACACGCATACCTCGCCAGGTTTGTTTCTGTGACTAGTCGACAGACGATGCCATTTGCTTTGTGTGTGTTTTTGTTGTTGCTTACTGTACATGACATACATTACGTGTAAAATCCAGTTCTTTAACAGGCAACAAACCTTGCAAATTTCCAGAAGCTGCAATCTGAAGCGACCTATCTCTGATTCTAGCAGACGATCTCTCCCATGTTTAACACAAAATCAGCAAACTCTCCTGTCACATAGAACGTCCATGGTATAGTGCAATGTTGAAATGAAGTTACCGGTCTGAAACATTTAGTCGTTTCTTCTGAGACAATCCTTGTTCTTTTATCATCTACAGATTTACCGCAGTCTTCACCACGCGAATTCCCAACAGAAGTCAGACTTTCGAACATACAATATACGTAGGCAAGCATGATACGTCATGACGTCATATGATTCCTAGCATATTGACGTAATGCTAAACATCCGGTTATCTCGAGTTTTCTCCGTAATACATGTCCGTGGGTTTTTCAATGTTCGGTTATTTCCGTGGCTTCATGCGGAAAGGGAACCGTCGTCTGCAATCAACGACATGGACCATTCTGGTACTTATTGCTGACAAAAACATGATTTTAACACAGAATTTAATGTCAGAATAGCTATATAAACGCTATTGTGTTTTCATCGTAGCAATAGGGTCAGATATTTAGACTCGAACAAGTATAATGCGACTCGTCTTCGACTCGTCGGCATTATACTTGTCTCGTCTAATTATAGGGCCCTATTGCTACGCTGAAAACACAATAGCTGTTAATGGTGCGTTTGACATCGATTGTGGGCAAACTATACTTTGTAAACACGGCAGTAAGTTAGTAAGCCTTTAATTAATGCCCGGAAAGTCAGTTATGAGGGAGAGGCAAAGAAGGACAGAGATATATATGCAATGTCAATGTCATTGCTCGAAACAGCAACGTGAAGACCATCAACACCTTTTTACATTTAGTCAAGTTTTGACTAAATGTTTTAACGTAGAGGGGGGAATCGAGACGAGGGTCGTGGTGTGTGTGGTGTGTGTGTGTGTGTGTGTGTGTGTGTGTGTGGGTGTGTGTGTAGAGCGATTCAGAGAAAACTACCGGACCGATCTTAATGAAACTTGACATGAGAGATCCTGAGTATGGTATCTCCAGATATTTTTTCATTTTTTTGATAAATAACTTTGATGACGTCATATCTGGCTTTTCGTGAAAGTTGAGGCGGCACTGTCACGCTCTCATTTTTCAACCAAATTGGTTGAAATTTTGGTCAAGTAATCTTCGACGAAGCCTGGACTTTGGTATTGCATTTCAGCTTGGAGGCTTAAAAATTAATCAATGAGTTTGCTCATTAAAGTTGTCATTCAAATCGAATTTTCGCAAACAGACTTAAATTTGATTGCATCGTATTCCTCATCATATTCTGAATCTAAAAATATATACATATGTCATGTTTACTCTTAAAATGTGATCACAATTAACGAATATAGATTAATTAGTCTTACGATTAAAATTTAAGAAATCGATCCAAAAATGATTTTATCTTATTCTTTATCATTTTCTGATTCCAAAAACATATAGATATGATAGGTTGTGTTCAAAACAAGCTCCGAAATTTAACAAGAATACAGAAAAGCGCGCTTTCCTGCTTAGCACAATACGCTACCGCGCTATTCTGGCGTGTTAATTTCACTGCGTTTTGCACGTGGAAGGTGAGCGATTTCCTTCTCGCGGGGATTGACGAAGCTGTACTGTCTTGGTGAAAAACTACAGTGCGTTCAGTTTCATTCCTTGAGTTCGACAGTTTGACTAAATGTAGTAATTTCGCCTTACGCGACTTGTTTTCATTATTTTTATTTAATCCTTTCCTTCCCTCCGTGTTTGCTTTGCTCCTCTGTATTTTTTTTTCTCTTCCTTTATTTTTAATACATATTTATTGATTCGTACATTTTAATCCTTCTTTTCAATTAACCATCTACTTTTCTTTTCCAGTGCTTGAACATCACAGACATCTTCACGCTTGTGGGGGCCAGCAGCGCCCAGGGGCTCGCAGAAGAACAGTTCCACGAAGCCGCCATGAGCGTCCTCAACATCCTGTCAAGGGGAAAGCACCCTTGCAACTCCACGCTCAGCCCGAGCGCAGGGGGAGCAACTGTTGACAGTCTGCGCATGAGTTTGATGGCCAACATGAGCGCCGAGGGTCTTATTTCCGAAGACAGTCTTGAAGTTTTCCTGCACGAAATGGAAGAGTTGTATGAAGGTATTTTGGCAATGACTCATTGTTTAAGCTAGCTCATGATTTGTGACGCCTCCTTTCCTGTCCGTATCAAGTTTATACAGTGGTTTATTTCTTATTCGTGTTTTATGAAACTATAGAATCGTGAAAATAACAAGTCGTGTAAGGCGAAATTACCACATTTAGTCAAGCAATCGAACTCACGGACTGAAACTGAACGCACTGCGTTTGTTCACCAAGACAATACAGCTTCGTGAATCCCCGCGAGAAGGAAATCGCTCACTTTTCACGTGCAAAACGAAGTGAAATTGACAAGCCAGACTAGCTTGTTTTGAATACGACATATTATATCTATGTGTTTTTGTATTTAGGAAATGATAAAGTATAAGATGAAATCTCTTTTGGATCGATTTCATAAATTATAATCGTAGTTCTTATTAACATATTTTCGTTAATTGTGATCACATTTCAAGAGTAAACATGACATATGTATATATTTTTAGATTTAGAATTTGATGAAGAATACGATGCAATCAATTTTAAATCGGTTTACGAAAAAAATAGTTTAATGACAACTTTAATGAGCAAACTCATTAATTAATTGTTAAGCCTCCAAGCTGAAATGCAATACCAAAGTCCGGGCTTTGTCGAAGATTACTTGACCAAAATTTCAACCAATTTGTTTAAAAAAATGAGAGCGTGACAGTGCCGCCTTAACTCTCGCGAAAAGCCGGATATGACGTCATAAAGACATTTATCAAAAAAATGAAAAAAGTCTCTGGGGATGCCGTACTCAGAAACTCTCATACATGTCAAGTTTCATGAAGATCGGTCCAGTAGTTTTCTCTGAATCGCTCTACAAACACACACACACACACACACACACACACACACACACACACACACACACACACACACACACACACACACACACACACACACACACACACACACACACACACACACATACACACCGTCAAAACTTGACTAAATATAATAAAGGAATACAAGTTAGAACAATATGTGTCTGTATCACCTTCCCTCTGTCCCCTTGCTTCGTCTGTCAGTCTGCTGAGTTATTTATTTATGTAATCCTTCTTTTCGTTCGGTTTTATTTTCCTTTTTTTTTTTTTTTTAGCTTGAACTTTGAAGAGATGTGCGTTAGGTTGCTATGGTGCGCCAAATTGATATTACTATCGCTAACAGTTATAAAGGGTTTTGAAACTATCGTTAACTGTTATATAGAGTTTCGAAACTATCGTTATCTGTTATATAGAGTTTCGAAACTATCGTTAACTGTTAAATAGAGTTTCGAAACTATCGTTAACTGTTATTCAGAGTTATATCAATAGCGCGTTTGTGCGCGCTATTGCTAAAACTATAAATAACAGATAACGAGGGTTTCGCAAAACGGCGGCATGGTGCTCGCAAGTGATATTACTATCGTTAACTGTTATATATAGAGTTTCTAAAAATAGCGAAGGCGTGGTCGGATGTTTCGATGCCGGCAAAATGGCTGCTGAACGTCACTTTCGTTCGAGCGAATTTGCACTAAATTACCACAACATTTAGTAGATCATATTCAACTAACTGTCGTCTGATAAGTCCATCATTTCGCTGCTTCGTTTAATCAAGTAATCAAATCTTCGTTACAGCTAGCACGCTTCCTGTTTTCACAGAAATATTGGTCAGTGTCAGCTTGACCCGTTCAAGCTTCCGCGCTGTGTGCGGGTCAGTTTGTACACATACGGCTGGCATGCATGCAGTGGGCAACGGTCAGTGTCGGGTTGACCCGTCCAGTACCCAAAACACGATGCGAAAGCATGCAGTGTTTCCCAAAACGCGTCGTGGGGGATGTCACTCGGGAAACACGTTGTTTTGTGTTTGTTTTGAAAAAACCACTGTTTTGTGTAGTGCGTCTGTCATGGTCTTTTCCGCGAATATTCAGTAGGCCTACCGTCTTCAAACCGCACACGTGGCCGGTCGGAAAGTACAAATGATATGATAAAGCTAATGTTAAACAAACTCAACAATGACTGAGTTGAGAAGACGACAACAGAAGAACGGTCAATCTTCTTCTTCTTCGTACGACGAACGGTCAATAACTAATGTTGTAGTTTTTTTAAATTGTGTTTCTGGTTAAAATGTACATTTCGTAGCAAAAAGACAGTTTTGCAATGGCATTTCAGGGTTTTCCCATTTGGGAACAATACCGACGCGCTTTTGATAAAACTATCGTTAGCTGTTATATAGAGTTTCTGAAACTCTATATAACAGATAACGATAGTTTCGAAACTCTACATAACAATTAACGATAGTTTCAAAACTCTGTATAACAGTTAACGATAGTTTCAAAACCCTATATAACAGTTAACGATAGTAATATCAATTTTTTTTTTAGCGTATCATCAACTCATGTCCCTAAAAGGAAAATTTCCTGTGAGGACGTTAAGGACCCCCCTTTTATCTTTTATATCAATTTGGCGCACCATAGGTTGCCTGCTGTGACAAAAATGTATCACCGCCTGTCAATGTTCATGGATTGTTAGAATGTTGTTCCTGGTTGATTTTTAGAGGTGTTATATTTGTGTGCCCAGGCAATAAATCATAGGTAAGCTTTGCATAATGTACTTGTCAAGGCGCGCATTGGTCGTAAAAGGATGTGGTTTGAAGGTGCGCAGGCGGGTGTGGTAGGAGGAAGTTTGAAGAGGGAGAGAAACAGGGAGAGAGAGAACGAACGAACTTTAGTTTACAAGGATAAAGGTTTAAGGCACATTGCCTTGTCTAACAACCTGTCCTTAAAGGCTGACATAGTCCTATTTAATTAGTTTAATTACTTCCAGGGCTTTTCCCATCGTTGCGGGGATGTATAAATTAAGCTTCCTGCAAAGTTTTAGGTGTGAAGTCCGTACCAATTACGAGAAATAATTAATTCTTTATTGCATTGTTTAGCAACAGATCTCCAGGACTTGGGCTATTTTTAGACCGTTGACGTCACTTCGTGACGTTTCGTAAACCAAAGATGGCGTTTGAGACTGTTCTGTTTACATTCGACACTATCAACACCACTTTGCAATACTGAAATAATTGTTTCTGTGTTCGAAAGCTACAGCCAATCGTTATTATATCCCCTTAGGTACAGTTTTATAACATTATTGGCACATGTAAACAATATGAATTAATTAATGAACACTACGAGTATGGCAGCCTTTAAACAAATACAAAACATATGATATCCACTAAAGAAGAATACAATGGAACAAATTGATAGATGAAAAAGGCTAAATGCAACCAATATAAAATGGAAACAAAAATTAATGCGGAGAAAGTTAGAAAGACCACAATAAAGAAGTACACACACGACTAACAAACAAAAAACAAACCAACCATTGGAAATCTAATGTAAAAAGGAATAAAAGATAAGAGAATACATTTTTTTTTTTAATAAAAAAATTTAAAAAAAAGGGCATATAGAATTAAAGAGAGACATAGACAGAGAGGGGGGCGGATAGACAGAACGTAGGAAAGAAAGAAAGAAACATATACATAAAGCAAACAAACAAGCACACAAACAAACAAGCAAGCAAGCACACAAAGAAACAAATACATAGAGAACGAGAACGAGATTGCCAGAGAGAAAAAAAAATATCCGATGAAATAATACTTCTTACAAGTATGTGTATAATGATATATGCAAACAGACAGAGAGGATGCTAGAGGCAACACACATATTCGACGAGGTATGACTCCTTAAAGTATGTCAAATAATAAATTGAAATCTGATAAACAAATGGGAGTAAGCGCTCTAAAATGCATACGACTTGCCATTGTGTTATAGAGTAAGTGAGAGTTTTTCGGAACCATTCTCCTGGCACCTGTGAGGATAACAAACATTAAAATGAACAAGCGACTTTCATCCTTTTATTACATTTAGTCAAGTTTTGACTAAATGTTTTAACATAGAGGGGGAATCGAGACGAGGGTGTGGTGTATGTGTGTGTGTGTGTGTCTGTCTGTCTGTCTGTCTGTATGTGCGTGTGTGTGTGTGTAGAGCGATTCAGACCAAACTACTGGGCCGATCTTTATGAAATTTGACATGAGAGTTCCTGGGAATGATATCCCCAGACGTTTTTTCTTTTTTTCGATAAATACTTTTGATGACGTCATATCCGGCTTTTTGTAAAAGTTGAGGCGGCACTGTCACACCCTCATTTTTCAATTAAGTTGATTGAAATTTTGGCTAAGCAATCTTCGATGAAGGCCGGGGTTTGGTATTGCATTTCAGCTTGGTGGCTTAAAAACTAATGAGTGAGTTTGGTCATTAAAAATCGGAAACTTGTAATTAAAATTATTTTTTTAATTAAACGATCCAAAAACAATTTCATCTTATTCTTCGTCATTTTCTGATTCCAAAAACATATACATATGTTATATTTGGATTAAAAACAAGCTCTGAAAATTAAATATATAAAAATTATGATCAAAATTAAATTTCCGAAATCGATTTAAAAACAATTTTATCTTATTCCTTGTTGGTTCCTGATTCCAAAAACATATAGATATGATATGTTTGGATTAAAAACACTCAGAAAGTTAAAACGAAGAGAGGTACAGAAAGGCGTGCTATGCAGCACAGTGAAACCACTACTGCACTGAACAGGCTCGTCAGTTTCACTCCGTTTTGCACAAGCGGCGGACTACGGTCATTGTGAAAAAATGCAGTGCGTTCTGTTTCATTCTGTGAGTTCCACAACTTGACTAAATGTAGTAATTTCGCCTTACGCGACTTGTTATTTTATTTTGTAATTACATTTTTATTGTGTGTTTTTTAAAAATGATATGTGTTGGCAGGCATCGATCACGGCCACGGTGACGAAGAAGACCACGAACACGATCACCGTCGTAAAAAGAGAGAAAGCAACGGCACGGGGGATGAACATGGGCATGAAGAAGATGATGCCATTGCTGTGGTGGAAGCAAAGGTAGGTCTTTGAAATCGGTTGTAGTTGATCTTTTCTTCTTCTGTTGGTTGACTGTAAGGAGGACCCATATTATGATTGTGTCGAAGAAAAGCAGAGGTCTATTCCTTCAAACTGTAACAATTATAATCAAAAAGTAAATAAAATATGAAAAATAATTAAATAAAAATTAAGTTTAATAAATAGTTAAATACATTATTAAATAAATAAATAAATAAATACATTTTGATTGATATTTGATTTTCACTATGGCTACTGCAAAATTTATGAACACATCTGGGGCAAATCTGTGGCAATTATTTCCGAAACGTCAAAAAGAAATAATAACAAAAATAAATTATACATTTTTATTGGTACTTGCTTTTCAGAATTGTTATTGAAAAGGTCATGCAAACATCCCGGAAAAGTTGTGGCTAACATTACTAAATATAAACATAGTTATTTGCAGTAGCAATTCAGATAACATTGATGCTGTTTGGGCATAAACAGTTGCAACAGATGTTTTTATCAGATTTTATCTGGGTGATATTAATCTGCCTGCTATCTTCTGATATATTTATTCACTAGATGATTACCCGCTTCGCCGGGTACCGGCTGCGCCGGGAAGAAGTAGAGCCGAATACCAGGCTGCGCCTGGGACTCGGCTTTGCCGGGTGTACGCCGGCTTTGCCGGCGCACGAAGGAAGGGAGATAAACGCGCAAAACACTGGAGACCTTCTAAAAATAGTAACGTGCAGTGACATTGTAAAAAACGTAGTAACGGGAATATGGATTGACGCCACACGAAGGAAGGGAGATAAACGCTGAAAACACTAACACTGGAGAAGATAAGGAAGAGTTACTGGAAATGGATCCAGAGAAAAAGCAAAACCGGTTCAGCGCTGCGCGCTGAGAGCACGTGTTGAAATATCTCATCGAGCAGGTTGTGTCCGGGGTCTACCTGAATATGCCCACCAAATTTAAAACAGATCCATCGAGAACCTTGGGCGTGCATCGCGGACACACACACACACACACACACACACACACACACACACACACACACACCGTCACACACACATACACACACACATACATACACACACACACACACACACACACACACACACACACACACACACACACACACACACACACAGACAGACACAAGTCGTATATATATATATATAGATGCGCGCATGTGTCGATGGTGGCTTGTACCCTTTTAAATACTCTTCGCTTATACTCCTTGACCGATTTATTTGAGAATGCATGTGTCGTATGGATGTGCAGTGTTTGGCACCCGATGCTGTGATGTATTATCTGAACTCGGAGGAGGAAACGTCAGTGAATGCATCAGCCACCATTGATGACGTCGCTACAGTCATCGTGTATCTCATGTATGAAGGTAAGCTATACATCTAGATAATGCATTGCTCAAGCACAGGCAATTTAGAATGTACGATGCAGCCCCACTACATGCACGCTGTTATATTGGCAAAACATAAACCCACGCTGTTATATTGCGGTATGTGTAAGCATAGTTTCAGGTTTTATTCAACACCTGTATGCAAGCAACCATTCAAGCAGACAAACAAACAGAAACACCCCCTCCCCTCTTACAATTGACAAATTAAGTAGAAGTGCAATGCCAAGGCACTGCATACCCCCCGCGAAGGACAAATCCGCTTTCTCTCTGTCTCTCTGTCTCTCTGTGTCTCTGTCTCTGTCTCTCTCTCTCTCTCTTTCTCTGTCTCTGTCTGTCTCTCTCTCTCTCTCTGTCTCTGTCTGTCTCTCTGTCTCTGTCTGTCTCTCTCTGTCTCTCTCTCTCTGTCTCTCTCTCTCTCTGTCTCTCTCTCTCTCTGTCTCTCTCTCTCTGTCTCTCTCTCTCTCTCACTCTCTCTCACTCTGCCTCTCTCTCTCTCTCTCACACACACACATATACACACACACACGTACGTACACCCCAAGTCACACACACACATACACACCCCAAGTCACACACACACACACACACACACACACACACACACACACACACACACACACACACACACACACACACACACACACACACACATTGACTCACATTGACTCACACAAATCTCATACACACAAAACACACTCATACTCACATAGACAGACGGACACACACACCCTTGCAAACACACACACAATAGTATAGCGTTTGTGGGATACCTCCAGCTTCGTTGGGATTAACATAAGCACCAACGTGCTATTCTCTGACCCAAAACATTGTTGACGAGTTGACTCCCTCCAGCGCCGGCACAGAAGTGATTAATTGACTGTCCTGTCGACGGGTACATTTTAAAGATTCGTCAATTCGTCATTTAACGATTGGGAAATTCCTTGCCATTCAATATTGCTGCACTGACCGCAACACGGTGGTCTAGTGGTAAGGCGTCCGCCCAGTGAGCGGGAGGTCGTGGGTTCGAACCCCGGCCGGGTCATACCTAAGACTTGAAAATTGGCAATCTAGTGGCTGCCACGCCTGGCGTCTGGCATTATTGGGTTAGTGCTAGGACTGGTTAGTCTGGTGTCAGAATAATGTGACTGGGTGAGACATGAAGCCTGTGCTGCGACTTCTGTCTTGTGTGTGGCGCTCGTTAAATGTCAAAGCAGCACTGATATCACCCTTCGTGGTGGACTGGGCGTTAAGCAAACAAACAAACAAAAATTGCTGCACTGAATAAAAACAATTAGCCCTGCTTTTCGTCACACATTAACCTGTACATTTGTTTACCTATATTTTTTCTCAGCTGTGTACATTCTTACTCTATTCATCTCAGGTGTTTATTTTCATACCCTTTCTCCTCTTGTTTTCAAATGCAATTTGTACTGGTTAGATAAGACAAACTTCTCGTCATTGATTACTTCTGTCTGTCATTACAGCTGCTGCAATCGAAGAGGAGTGCCGCATGTTGCCCAAGAAGTCTGAGTTTGTCAACAGCCTTATCGCCAGGCTGACGGAGAGTGCTGGCGACCTCTCAATGCCTGGTAAGGTCTTCGTGCAGTTACACAGACCTTCTAGCGTTTACAACATAGCCTGATCACTGTCATCCTCAGAACCTCCTGATAAAAATAAGGGGAGGGGTGGGGGTTGGTGCCGAACTTGTATGACCAAGACTGTATGTGTCTGCTTTTTATATTTAGTCAAGTTTTGACTAAATATTTTAACATCGAGGGGGAATCGAAACGAGGGTCGTGGTGTATGTGCGTGTGTGTGTGTGTGTGTGTGTCTGTCTGTCTGTGTGTGTGTGTGTGTAGAGCGATTCAGACTAAACTACTGGGCCGATCTTTATGAAATTTGACATGAGAGTTCCTGGGTATGAAATCCCCGAACGTTTTTTTCATTTTTTTGATAAATGTCTTTGATGACGTCATATCCGGCTTTTCGTGAAAGTTGAGGCGGCACTGTCACGCCCTCATTTTTCAACCAAATTGGTTCAAATTTTGGTCAAGTAATCTTCGACGAAGCCCGGACTTCGGTATTGCATTTCAGCTTGGTGGCTTAAAAATTAATTAATGACTTTGGTCATTAAAAATCTGAAAATTGTAAAAAAAAATAAAAATTTATAAAACGGTCCAAATTTACGTTTATCTTATTCTCCATCATTTGCTGATTCCAAAAACATATAAATATGTTATATTCGAATTAAAAACAAGCTCTGAAAATTAAATATATAAAAATTATTATCAAAATTAAATTGTCCAAATCAATTTAAAAACACTTTCATCTTATTCCTGGTCGGTTCCTGATTCCAAAAACATATAGATATGATATGTTTGGATTAAAAACACGCTCAGAAAGTTAAAACAAAGAGAGGTACAGAAAAGCGTGCTATCCTTCTTAGCGCAACTACTACCCCGCTCTTCTTGTCAATTTCACTGCCTTTGCCATGAGCGCTGGACTGACGATGCTACGAGTATAAGGTCTTGCTGAAAAATGGCATTGCGTTCAGTTTCATTCTGTGAGTTCGACAGCTACTTGACTAAATATTGTATTTTCGCCTTACGCGACTTGTGTTTCTTTGAACTGGTACAGCTACAGTAGTATGTGTTGGGGGCGGGGAAATAGCTCAGTCAGTAGCGGGGCTGGCTTCAAAACCAGTTGTCGCTATCGGCGTGGGTTCGATCCCCACGCTCGGCGAGGGATTTATTTCCCAGAGTCAACTTTGTGCAGACTCTCCTCGGTGTCTGAACACCCTCGTGTGCACGCATGCGAAAGTTCACAGCGAAAGTCTCAGGGCTTGGAAACATGAATACAAACACGCAGGAAGAAAATAAAACGAGATGGGTAGCGCCGTATATTGTATGGCAGCTCGCTTTCCACAGGAAGAAAGAAGCCCGAATTTCCATAACCTCACAGGACTATATGAATCTTATCCTTATCCTTCTGGTTTCCATTCTGTCCATAATTTGTTTACGCCTTTCCCCATTGAAGTCTTGTATTTTTCTGTTGGTTGCTGACCATGCCGGGCGTTTGAAAGACAACAGGTCATAATGTCCTTTCTCTCTCTCTTCCTTCCCTTCCTTCTGTCCGCAGTGAGTTTTCTTTTCTTTTTCCTTCTTGAATCCTATAATATAAGATATGATATCATGAGATATACTATCATAGTTTTCTTCCTGCCTTTTCCACTCTACTTTCTTCTAACCGGCACGGTTGGCCTGGTGGTAAGGCGTCCGCCCCGTGATCGGGAGGTCGTGGGTTTGAACCCCGGCCGGGTCATACCTAAGACTTTAAGATTGGCAATCTACTGGCTGCTCCGCCTGGCGTCTGGTATTATGGGGTTAGTGCTAGGACTGGTTGGTCCGGTGTCAGAATAATGTGACTGGGTGAGACATGAAGCCTGTGCTGCGACTTCTGTCTTGTGTGTGGCGCACGTTATATGTCAAAGCAGCACCGACCTGAAATGGCCCTTCGTGGTCGGCTGGGCGTTAAGCAAACAAACAAACAAACTCTACTTTCTATCTCCAGAAATCTGTAATCCTTTTTGTTTTCTTCGTGAACTCCCGATCCCTTTTTGTTTTTCTTCCCATATTCACTCTGCTAAGTATCCCCACTGAAATGTTCTCAACGGGAAAGTCTAGGGGATGGGTCGCTGGAGGTGGGGCACGTGAGATGTAGCAGCTGAGACTGCTCCCACCCAGACAGATTGCAAGAAGATTATAGGCGTCAGCTTAACATCTCCATCCTTGAGTTATAAAGGTCGTTCGTTTGTTCGTTCGATCGTTCGTTCATCCCGAAATCTTTCCCTCCTCGTACACTTCTATTTTTTCTTCTTGGTTCATGGGCTGAAACTCCCACGTTCACTCATATGTTTGCTTGAGTAGGTTTTTACGTGTATGACCGTTTTCCCCGCCATTTAGGCAGCCATACGCCGATTTCGGGGGACTCGCACACCATCTATAGGCCTACCTGTCGTTGTAATGTTGGTTATTTAGGCATATTGCATGTTATATTCATATTAGAAAATGCAGAAAGTGGAAAGTAGGCCGTTTTCAACTGAATGATGTGTAATTAGTGGTCTTCTGGATGTTAACTTGTTGACATGTATGGTTGCAGGATTCTTCCAGCTGATGGAGCGCCTCGCCATCATCCCGATGTTGGTGGAGGATGGCCACGACGACCACGCCGGACACAACCACATGCGGAAGCGACGCAGTGTCTCTGATGACGTCAGCATGTCACGTGTCAAGAGGCAGGCGGCAAGCGGGAGTAACCTGGTGAGTTAAGTGATATTGGTGGATCCTATATACGAGAAAAAAAGTTGTTGCCATCAGCATTATCGTTGACGTGATCATTTGTATCCTCATCATCATCATCATCATCATCATCATCATCATCATCATCATCATCATCATCATCATCACCGTGGTCGTCATCATCATCATCGTCAGCAGCAGCAGCAGCAGCATTTAATGACAAATATGGCAAGTTCTTAGGCCAACGAAAGAAAAACAGAACTTCGCGTAATTCACTCAAGGCAAGGGCTCCCCTGAGCATGCAGAAAGAACATAAGTCCTGTATTAACCGGCCCCCGTAGCGCAGTGGTTAGCGCATCGGGCTGCGGGCCGGGAGGTCGTGGGTTCGAATCCCATCAGGGTCATGTGGGTTTTTCGGGCTACGGTCGGCTCCTACCCAGACTGGAAGTGCTATGGTTCCAATGGGAAGGCTGGAATCACACAGCCGAGTGTCATTCACTTAACGAATGCGACTTTGAGGGTGCTCAGGTTCTGTATACCTGACCAACACCGCAGGTGCGGCAGTTCTCGGGCCTAGTTGACACCAGGATATATTATGACAGTAAGCGTAGAGTGCTGCTCTGTCACGTAGTCTCAAACCAAATTGGAAATCCATAGCATCATCATTATAATCATCCTCATCTCATTAATCATTCAAAACTATAAAATGTCCTTGCTCTTGTGGCCCTTCATGCCCGGAGCTCTCATGGTGACCTTGGTCTCAGTGTTCCTGTTCCATCCTTCCCTGAATAGTACTTCTGCTGTCAGTCTTCAACGTGTGACGTTCTGGGGGCGTCGACGGAGGGACGTGGTGGCGGTCTGCTCTCTGGAGGAGACGCTCACTTAGTCTGGCTCCGCGACTTAGCAGTCAATGTCGTTAGTAGGGGGCATAGTAGGTAGTGGGCTGAGTCCGTTAGCTCGGGACAGACCCACTACTGAACACCGTCGAAGTGACTCAGCAGAAGTGCAGTGTCAACTTCCGAGGGTAGCCTACCGCAGCGACCCGACATCCCTCCCTGGAGCGTCTGTAAAATCGACAGGTCTGGCAGCGGAACGAAATTCAGATGTGGATGGAGCAGCGAATGCAGGGACGGTGCGGCGTGAGAACACCGGAACAAGGAACAAATGTAAGGAAGAAAAAAAAAAAAAAAAAAAAACCCACATAAGTCCTGTAAGGCTGATATGATCAACACACATTTTGTAAATCTAGATAGATAATATGATTATTATTCTGGTACTAGACATATTACAGGAATAGTAAAACTAATCGAAGGTTTCAAATACGTGGGAATACCATTGCAATTACAGTGTCGTCGTTCATGACATACATTTATGAAAAGTTTTGTACGTTATGTTTGTGTATGTTGCTGTTATTGTTGGTGTTGGTGTTGGTGTTATTTGGGTTATGTGTGTATTGATGTGTACTTGTATGTGTCTATTATGTTCTGAGAGTGTGTTTTTATGTGATGTTATCACGAGCCAAAAGAAAAAAATCTGTTTGTTGCAGACAATAAAGTTTTATTGAATTGAATTGAAGTGAATTGAATAACGTAGCTTATTAACTCTTTTGTTAATTTGTTTGGTCAGAGATGCTACACACCACCGCAGCTGATGGCAGTATTTGAGACAGGAGACACGATCACCCCTCAACAGCTGACACAGATGTCGCCAGCGCTTATCTACCAACAACTGTTCACACAATGCCTCATTACGGCCAACAGCACTGACACCACCATGAACAACAATGATTTGAGTGAGTTGTTGTATGTGTGTGTGTGTGTGTGTGTGTGTGTGTGTGTGTGTGTGTGTGTGTGTGTGTGTGTGTGTGTGTGTGTGTGTGTGTGTGTGTGTGTGTGTGTGTGTGTGTGTGTGTGTGTGTGTGTGTGTGTGTGTGTGTGAGGGACAGAGAGAAAAAGAGAGAGAGAGAGAGAGACAGTGAGAGAGAGTTAGAGAGAGAGAGAGACAGTGAGAGAGAGTTAGAGAGAGAGAGAGAGAGAGAGTTCGAGACAGAGACACAGAGAGAGTTCGAGAGAGAGAGTTAGAGAGAGAGAGAGACAGTGAGAGAGAGAGTTAGAGAGAGAGACACACAGAGAGAGACAGAGAAAGAGAGAGAGAGAATTAGAGAGGACGAGAGAAAGAGAGATAATTTTATTTATATCTTGAAAATAAAATCTTCTATTGAACAAGGTGATATTTTGTGTATTTTCAGGGTGGTTGTACGGCACTATCACAGTGGTCATAGTGTGCCTGTGTTCGCTGGGCGGGGTAATTCTGCTGCCCTGCATGAACAAGTCCATTTACAAACTCGGCATGGCTCTGTTCGTCGGTCTGGCCGTCGGTAGTCTGGCAGGGGACGCTCTGCTCCATCTTATCCCTGCTGTCAGTAGATTTGGAAACATTTTGCTCATTTTCTTCTGTGTGTGTGTGTGTGTGTGTGTGTGTGTGTGTGTGTGTGTGTGTGTCTGTCTCTCTCACACACACCCACACACACACGCACACACAGGCAGACAGGCAGACAGAGACAGACAGTGTGTGTGTGTGTGTGTGTGTGTGTGCGTGTGTGTGTGGGTGTGTGTGAGAGAGACAGACACACACACACACACACACACACACACACACACACACACACACACTGTCTGTCTCTGTCTGCCTGTCTGTCTGTCTGTCTGTCTGTCTGTCTCTCTCACACACACCCACACACACACGCACACACACACACACACACACACACACACACACACACACACACACACACACACACACAGACAGACAGGCAGACAGAGACAGACAGACAGAGATAGAGAGAGAATTCACGTATCAGTGGAATATGTGTGCAGACAATGGGAGCTCACCAACATGGAGCTGGAGAGGAACACGACCATGGCGGCGAAGTGGTGGTGGAAAAATACATCTGGTTCGCCCTTGTTACTCTTGGTGGTAAGGGTTTTTATTTTATCTTGATAGATGTTTGTTTGATCTAGTTTGGGTTGTTTCTTTGTGTGTGTGTGTGTGTGTGTGTGTGTGTGTGTGTGTGTGTGTGCGCACGCGGTATGGTGTGGTGTGGTGTGGTGTGGTGTGGTGTGGTATGGGTGTTCTGTTGTGTTGTGGCTGTTTTGTGTTGTGTTGTGTTGTGTTGTGGTTGTGTGGTGTGGTGTGGTGTGGTGTGTGTTCTCTAAGGCTTTTATTTGTTTCTTTTTTTCAGGAATCTATTTGTTCTTCCTCCTGGAAACTCTCTTTACGCGTTGTCTGCTTAACAGGGTAAGACCATTTTAAATATTACCCAGTACATGAAAGTTTTTTTTTCTTCTCAAAAATGAGATGAAACAAGTAACATGCAAGCCAACACAATATTGCCAACTGGGGAAAATTGTGTCTAAGGGAGGCAATCAGCTTGCTGAATACCAAAGTCTCATTTGCAGCTGTTGTCTCCCTTGTAAACATTTTAATTATTGGTGATATGGTAAGTACGCATGTGATACGTTGTATGATAGTGAAGAAATGCCTTGCTTCCCGTGCTAACAATCTGACGATTCACCACGGGAATTTACACGGGGGAGGAAGAGAGATTTATGACGATTTACAAACCAGTCTACAATAGCAGGGAAGGTCATTATTTTTACAAACCAGTCAACAATAGCAGGGAAGGTCATTATTTTTGTCTTCAAAAAAAATTACCATTTCACGCATTAAGTTATTCACAACGGTGCACGTACATGAATGTCACTTTATTTGTTTATTTTCAATAGCATCCTAATCATCCTTTCACGCCAGGTTTTAGCCTAACATTTTCTGCTGTTGTGCACACTG
This sequence comes from Littorina saxatilis, assembly GCF_037325665.1. Taxonomy (NCBI): domain Eukaryota; kingdom Metazoa; phylum Mollusca; class Gastropoda; order Littorinimorpha; family Littorinidae; genus Littorina; species Littorina saxatilis. The sequence goes on from NC_090258.1 coordinate 19,850,137, forward strand.
TACATTATGTGCTTTTCGAAGAATTGTTTTTCTTCTGAGATTCGATTGAACATAGTATTCTGTGTTGTTTTCTTTTTGTTGATAACGATCTTTAAAAACTAACTTTTGTTCGCTTTTTTTCTCAGCTCTTGGGTTTGAAACGCTGTAGAGCTAAAAGGTTATAGGTAGCTCAGTTGGTAGAGCTCTGGACTTGTGATCGAAAGGTCGCAGGTTCGAATTCGGGCCGGGACGGACACGGGTCAACTTTATGTGCAGACCCAGAGACGGAAGCTATGTCCCACCCCCGTGTCACCATAACGGCACGTAAACGACCTCGATCGTTCTGCCATAAGTGCAGATGGCTGATACCAACTAAACACGCATACACTTCTGTATTTCATCAAAAGCCGCGAGGGCGTAAAACTCGAATTATCTTATAACCCATATCTTGTCCTTAAGAGGCGAAATATTTAGCCTGTAGGACAGTAAGCATTCTTTTTCTTTTTTTGAAAGTACTATGACTGTACCTTAATTGTTTTTGTTTTTCAGAACGTGCCCGGTGCCCATGGACACAGCCACAGTTACAATATGGATGAACTTCCGGTGAGTTATTTCAATTGCTTCCACAAAAAAAGTAGGTTGCATTCAAAGCGTGTCTTTTTCAAGAGTTTCCATTGTTCACTTGAACGCACTGACACCAGGGTCATTACTCAGATTATTGACAAGGAACCTCGGTGCCTATCTTTCGGAAAACAATCTGAAGAAAAAAACGAAGAAACAAAAACAGACGGACTGTTGACGTTCTAAAGTCCAAAATCATGACAGTAGAAAGTTAAGTTATTGGAATATTTCATTTTTGTCAAAGCAGTGAATGACTTGTTTTGTCAGAAATTAAACGTTTCAGTAACAAGCCTTTTTTTTTTTAATTTTTTTTTTTTTATACATTTAGTCAAGTTTTGACATAGCGGGGGGGAATCGAGACGAGGGTCGTGGTGTGTGTATGTGTGTGTGTGTCTGTGTGTGTGTGTGTGTGTGTGTGTGTGTGTGTGTGTGTGTGTGTGTGTTGAGCGATTCAGAGTAAACTACTGGACCGATCTGTATGACATTTTTTCATGAGATTCCTGGGTATGATATCCTCAGACGTTTTTTTTTCATTTTTTCGATAAATGTCTTTGATGACGTCATATCCGGCATTTTGTAAAAGTTGAGGCGGCTCTGTCACACCCTCATTTTTCAATCAAATTGATTGAAATTTTGGCCAAGCAATCTTCGACGAAGGCCGGACTTTGGTATTGCATTTCAGCTTGGAGGCTTAAAATTTAATTAATGACTTTGGTCATTAAAAATCTGAAAATTGTAATTCAAATTATTTTTTTATAAAACGATCCAAAATTACGTTTATCGTATTCTTCATCAATTTCTGATTTGAAAACATATAATTATGTTATATTGGGATTCAAAACAAGCTCTGAAAATTAAAAATATAAAAATTATGATTAAAATTAAATTTTCGAAATCGATTTAAAAACAATTTTATCTTATTCCTTGTCCGTTCCTGATTCCAAAAACATATAGATATGATATGTTTGGATTAAAAACACGTTCAGAGAGTTAAAAAGAATAGAGATATAGAAAAGTGGGCTACCGCGCTTTTCTGTATTGTTAATTTTACTGCCTTTGCCACGAGCGGTGGACAAACGATGCTGCGAGTGTACGGTCTTGCGGAAAAAATGCTTTGCGTTCAGTTTCATTCTGTGAGTTCGACTGAGCTTGACTAAATGTTATTTTCGCCTTTCGCCAATCTTTCGGTAACTTTACACAGTTGTCTTGAAGGTCACAAACAAACAAAGAAACAAATATCAATCGAACAATGTTGATATCTGCGATATAGTCCTATACCTTGTGTGTTTGGCTCTTGTTTCAGACTAAGAAGGAGGACATTGAGAACCCAAAAAACAAAGGTAAACAACTGAAACGTCCATTCTGCCTATCTGCTCATGAATACCACTGTCTGCATGTCTACTCCTTGACTGCATCTGCACTGTAACTGTCTGACTGCATCTGCACTGTAACTGTCTGACTGCATCTGCACTGTAACTGTCTGACTGCATCTGCACTGTAACTGTCTGACTGCATCTGCACTGTAACTGTCTGACTGCATCTGCACTGTAACTGTCTGACTGCATCTGCACTGTAACTGTCTGACTGCATCTGCACTGTAACTGTCTGACTGCATCTGCACTGTAACTGTCTGACTGCATCTGCACTGTAACTGTCTGACTGCATCTGTACTATACCAGTTTTACTGCATTCTAACTCCTATATGTGTGCCTGTGTTTTATCCATCTGAATAGTTACGTACACACTCTCTGCAGATGGGTTACTCTCTGAATAGTGTGCATTTACTTTCATCCAGACCTGCACAGACCCCCCGCGGGTTAGGGGGAGTCCCATATTGGTTGGGACTAGAAAGAATTTACCCGATGCTACCCAGCATGTCGTAAGAGGCGACTAACGGTTCTGTTTCTTCTCTTCTTTTGTCTTATTTCTGCCTTACCAGTTCTTTCACCTATATTTCCTTCCAAGAAAACTCTCCCTACTATTCCCTGCAGTTTTCCAATTCTTTTCTTGTTGTCTTATTTCTACCTGACTGGATCCATCACCTTTATTTCACTTACCAAAAGTCTTCTTTTCCACATCCTTATTTCTCTGCACCCCGCATGTCGTATGAGGCGACTAACGGCTTATGTTTCTCCTTTTACCCTTGTTAAGTGGTTCTTGTATAGAATATAGTCAATGTTTGTAAAGATTTTAGTCAAGCAGTATGTAAGAAATGTTTAGTCCTTTGTACTGGAAACTTGCATTCTCCCAGTAAGGTCATATATTGTACTACGTTGCAAGCCCCTGGAGCAATTTTTTGATTAGTGCTTTTGTGAACAAGAAACACTTAACAAGTGGCTCTATCCCATCTCCCCCCCCCCCTTTCCCCTATCCCATCTCCCACCTTTCCCTCGTCGCGATATAACCTTCGTGGTTGAAAACGACGTTAAACACCAAATAAAGAAAGAAAGAAAGACCTGCACAGCCAAATAGTTACACTCTCTACAGAAGGGTTACTCTCTCTGTGTATTTACTTTCATCCAGACCCGCACAGCCAAATAGTTACACTCTCTACAGAAGGGTTACTCTCTCTGTGCATTTACTTTCATCCAGACCCGCACAGCCAAATAGTTACACTCTCTACAGAAGGGTTACTCTCTCTGTGCATTTACTTTCATCCAGACCCGCACAGCCAAATAGTTACACTCTCTACAGAAGGGTTACTCTCTCTGTGCATTTACTTTCATCCAGACTCGCACAGCCAAATAGTTACACTCTCTACAGAAGGGTTACTCTCTCTGTGCATTTACTTTCATCCAGACCCGCACAGACAAATAGTTACACTCTCTACAGAAGGGTTACTCTCTCTGTGCATTTACTTTCATCCAGACCCGCACAGCCAAATAGTTACACTCTCTACAGAAGGGTTACTCTCTCTGTGCATTTACTTTCATCCAGACCCGCACAGCCAAATAGTTACACTCTCTACAGAAGGGTTACTCTCTCTGTGCATTTACTTTCATCCAGACCCGCACAGCCAAGTAGTTACACTCTCTACAGAAGGGTTACTCTCTCTGTGCATTTACTTTCATCCAGACCCGCACAGCCAAATAGTTACACTCTCTACAGAAGGGTTACTCTCTCTGTGCATTTACTTTCATCCAGACCTGCTCAGCCAAATAGTTACACTCTCTACAGAAGGGTTACTCTCTCTGTGCATTTACTTTCATCCAGACCCGCACAGCCAAATAGTTACACTCTCTACAGAAGGGTTACTCTCTCTGTGCATTTACTTTCATCCAGACCCGCACAGCCAAATAGTTACACTCTCTACAGAAGGGTTACTCTCTCTGTGCATTTACTTTCATCCAGACCTGCACAGCCAAATAGTTACACTCTCTACAGAAGGGTTACTCTCTCTGTGCATTTACTTTCATCCAGACCCGCACAGCCAAATAGTTACACTCTCTACAGAAGGGTTACTCTCTCTGTGCATTTACTTTCATCCAGACCCGCACAGCCAAATAGTTACACTCTCTACAGAAGGGTTACTCTCTCTGTGCATTTACTTTCATCCAGACCCGCACAGCCAAATAGTTACACTCTCTACAGAAGGGTTACTCTCTCTGTGCATTTACTTTCATCCAGACCTGCACAGCCAAATAGTTACACTCTCTACAGAAGGGTTAATCTCTCTGTGCATTTACTTTCATCCAGACCCGCACAGCCAAATAGTTACACTCTCTACAGAAGGGTTACTCTCTCTGTGCATTTACTTTCATCCAGACCCGCACAGCCAAATAGTTACACTCTCTACAGAAGGGTTACTCTCTCTGTGCATTTACTTTCATCCAGACCCGCACAGCCAAATAGTTACACTCTCTACAGAAGGGTTACTCTCTCTGTGCATTTACTTTCATCCAGACCCGCACAGCCAAATAGTTACACTCTCTACAGAAGGGTTACTCTCTCTGTGCATTTACTTTCATCCAGACCCGCACAGCCAAATAGTTACACTCTCTACAGAAGGGTTACTCTCTCTGTGCATTTACTTTCATCCAGACCCGCACAGCCAAATAGTTACACTCTCTACAGAAGGGTTACTCTCTCTGTGCATTTACTTTCATCCAGACCCGCAAAGCCAAATAGTTACACTCTCTACAGAAGGGTTACTCTCTCTGTGCATTTACTTTCATCCAGACCCGCACAGCCAAATAGTTACACTCTCTACAGAAGGGTTACTCTCTCTGTGCATTTACTTTCATCCAGACCCGCACAGCCAAATAGTTACACTCTCTACAGAAGGGTTACTCTCTCTGTGCATTTACTTTCATCCAGACCCGCACAGCCAAATAGTTACACTCTCTACAGAAGGGTTACTCTCTCTGTGCATTTACTTTCATCCAGACCCGCACAGCCAAATAGTTACACTCTCTACAGAAGGGTTACTCTCTCTGTGCATTTACTTTCATCCAGACCCGCACAGCCAAATAGTTACACTCTCTGCAGATGGGTTACTCTCTCTGTGCATTTACTTTCATCCAGACCCGCACAGCCAAATAGTTACACTCTCTACAGAAGGGTTACTCTCTCTGTGCATTTACTTTCATCCAGACCCGCACAGCCAAATGGTTACACTCTCTACAGAAGGGTTACTCTCTCTGTGCATTTACTTTCATCCAGACCCGCACAGCCAAATAGTTACACTCTCTACAGAAGGGTTACTCTCTCTGTGCATTTACTTTCATCCAGACCCGCACAGCCAAATAGTTACACTCTCTGCAGAAGGGTTACTCTCTCTGTGCATTTACTTTCATCCAGACCCGCACAGCCAAATAGTTACACTCTCTGCAGAAGGGTTACTCTCTCTGTGCATTTACTTTCATCCAAACCTGCACAGCCAAATAATTACGCACACACTCTCTGCAGATAGGTTAATCTCTCTGAATAGTGTGCATTTACTTTCATCCAGACCCGCACAGCAAAGGGACGTCACAAACCGAGAACCAACAAATCCTGTCATCTGTGAGCATATGTGATGTCAGTCTGATTATGAGGGGAGATTACATTTGCTTTATGCTATAAGCAAGAAAATCAACATCCTTTTAAAAAGAAGAATCTGATAAGTTTGCAACTAGTGATGTAATATAATTATCTTAGATAGAAGTGATCGCTCAAAGTGTGTTGTCAACCAATATTACACCAACAGCCAGAACAATACATCCAACAGGCAACCGGTCAAGCTATGGTAAAACCGTCCATCGATAGCTTCTATGTTGGATGCCATACCAGACATTTCTGGCCGAATACGGTAATACAAACGTCACTTTGGACATCACAGTTTCCCAAATAAACTCCGAAGAGAAAGCACATATGTTAATTCCTAACTGTCACGTGACGTTGCAGGCAACATGTCTGTGTCCATCATGATCATTCTGGGGGACGCGGTTCACAACTTTGCCGACGGCCTAGCCATTGGGGCTGCTTTCTCTGCCAGTAACTCCACCGGCATCGCCACGGGTATCGCCGTCTTCTGCCACGAGCTTCCCCATGAGCTGGGTAAGTTATACTTATAGTCTCTCTCTCTCTCTCTCTCTCTCTCTCTCTCTCTCTCTCTCTCTCTCTCTCTCTCTCTCTCTCTCTCTCTCTCTCTCTCTCTTTCTCTCTCTCTCTCTCTCTCTCTCTCTCTCTCTCTCTCTCTCTCTCTCTCTCTCTCTCTCTCTCTCTCTCTCTCTCTCTCTCCTCATGAGCAGGGTTATAATCACACTGACTGTGGTTGATGTCTGAATAATTTGATTATTAGAGTATTCTTGGAAATAATTCTGTCAGGGTGTCAGTGCGTTGTGGAGAAGTTGTATTCCTCGAAAGTGAGGCCAGATGTAAACTTGTAAATAGTGACACAGTAACGTTGAGCCGCCAAAATGCAATGACTGCTTGATGTGATGACCTTTTCTTCCAATACATGCACGTGTGCATTGTGGCAATATCCGCGTGTTTTTACTGAACTCATCTCAGCTCAGCGTACAAAAACGTCGGCAGAGGTTGTTTCCTTTTCTTCCGAATATCACCTGTTCTTTAAAAACTAGTTTAGTGCTAGTTTTTGATTGCAAAAGCATAGTTGTGTCCAGCATAGAAAAATGTTTATATCCAAACAGTGGTTGACGGACTACGGGCGCTGTGGCGAGGTGGTAAGACGTCGGCCTCTTAATCGGAAGGTCGAGGGTTCAGATCCTGGTGGGTTAAGTGTGGAGATTTTTCCGATCTCCCAGGTCAACTTATGTGCAGACCCACTAGTGGCTTATCCCCTTTCGTGTGTACACGCAAGCACAAGACCAAGTGCGCACGGAAAAGATCCTGTAATCCATGTCAGAGTTCGGTGGGTTATAGAAACACAAAAATACCCAGCATGCTTCCTCCGAAAGCGGCGTATGGCTGCCTAAATGGCGGAGTAAAAACGGTCATACACGTAAAATTTCACTCGTGCTAAAACACGAGTGTACGTGGGAGTATCAGCCCACGAACGCAGAAGAAGAAGAAGAAGTGGTTGACGGCATGATTTTTGAGAAAGAACTTAACACGATTCGTACTTTTGTTGTATCTAAAATGTTCGTGCTGATTTGAAGGATCAACTTTTTCTAACAGTCAGTATGTCAACTGCAAAATAATTTCTCTCTTTCTTATTTCAGGCGACTTTGCAGTGCTCTTGAAGAACGGCTTGACAGTGAAGCAAGCCCTTTTCTGGAATTTGATGTCTTCCCTGACCGCCATTTTGGGACTGTACGTTAGTCTGGCCGTGGCCACTTCAGCCGAAGTGCAGATCTGGATATTTGCTGTCGCTGCTGGGATGTTCCTCTACATCGCCATGGCTGATCTGGTTAGTTTTGTTGTTGCTGTTGTTGTTGTTGGCGGTGGTGGCGGTGATTACGATGATGCATAATGATGATGATGATGATGACGACGACGACGACGACGATGATGATGATGATGATGATGATGATGATGATGATGATGATGATGATGATGATGATGATATGATGATGATGATGATTTTATAGATGTAGTTGTAATAGCAGAAGTCATTACTGAGTTGTTTACTGTTTGTTTATTGTTGCCATGACAGTTCCAACAAATAATATCTTACTATTAATTTCGTCCCCATCCCCAAGTTCTTGTTGTTGTACTTGATAACTTCGTACATTTTCTCGTAGATAACCGTACGTAAAAACAAGTCGCGTAAGGCGAAAATACAACATTTAGTCAAGCTCAGTCAAACTCACAGAATGAAACTGAACGTATTGCATTTTTTCCGCAAGACCGTACACTCGTACCATCGTCTGTCCACCGCTCGTGGCAAAGGCAGTGACATTAACAATCCAGAAAAGCGCGGTAGCGGTTGCGCTGAGGAGGATAGCACGCTTTTCTATATCTCTATTCTTTTTAACTCTCTGAACGTGTTTTTAATCCAAACATATCATATCTATATGTTTTTGGAATCAGGAACCGACAAGGAATAAGATGACATTGTTTTTAAATCGATTTCGGAAATTTAATTTTAATCATAATTTTTATATTTTTAATTTTCAGAGCTTGTTTTTAATCTGAATATAACATAATTATATGTTTTTGGAATCAGTAAATGATGAAGAATACGATAAACGTAATTTTGGATCGTTTTATGAAAAAGTAATTTTAATTACAATTTTCAGATTTTTAATGACCAAAGTCATTAATTAATGTTTAAGCCACCAAGCTGAAATGCAATACCAAAGTCCGGCCTTCGTCGAAGATTGCTTTGCCAAAATTTCAATCAATTTGATTGAAAAATGAGGGTGTGACAGTGCCGCCTCAACTTTTACAAAATGCCGGATATGACGTCATCAAAGACATTTATCGAAAAAATGAGGAGAAAAAAACGTCTGGGGATATCATACCCAGGAACTCGCATGAAAAATGTGTGTCAGCACTGTTTGTGTGTGTGTAAATAGTATTGTTGACACTTTTTTATACAGTAGCCTATTGTGGTTCTTGTGCCTAGGCTGTGTATTGGATTGTCATTGTATGCCTGCATCATTAGTTGTCAGTAATTATTACATGTGCTGATTGTTCTCTTTGCCTGCGCGCGCATAGTATGTTGGTTATGTTTGGTCATAGTATGTTTGTTTATGTTTGGTCGTTATCTTTGCCTGTGCGTGTATTGTATGTTTGGTCGTTTTCTTTGCCTGTGCATGTATAGTTTGTTGGTTATGTTTGGTCGGTTTCTTTGCCTGTGCGTGTATAGTATGCTTGGTCGATGTATGTATTGTAAAGCGCTAAGAGTAGACATTTTTCTAGAATAGCGCTATAAAAGTTTGCATTATTATTATTATTATTATTAAAAATGTCATAAAGATCGGTCCAGTAGTTTACTCTGAATCGCTCTACACACACACACACACACACACACACACACACACACACACACACACACACACACACACAGACACACACACACAGACACACACACACACACACACACACACACACACACATACACACACACACACACATACACACGCACACACACACACACACCACGACCCTCGTCTCGATTCCCCCCTCTATGTTAAAACATTTAGTCAAAACTTGACTAAATGTAAAAAAAAACCAGAAGCAGCTTTCGGTTTGTTTTTGAGTGTATTGTAAAATATCACAACAGCTCCCACAGATGGATATTTTCTAACCCCCCACCCCCACCCCACCCCACCCCTCCAAGTTTATATTTAGACAAGTGCCTCTTTACATTGGTTAGTAGAATACTTGTCGTATTTGTGAGAGAAATATTAAAAAAATAGAAAAATGCAAACCTTCCGATTAATGTCGATCTTTTGTTTGTATCACAACAGTTCCCGCAGATACTCGCTTATGAGAACTTGGCGAATAATGGACTGTTTGTGATGAACAACATTGGTATTCTGCTCGGCGTCTTCATCATGCTCATCATCGCAATCTTTGAGGAGCGCATCACCGTATAAGGCCCTGACGTTCTACGCAAGCAACCGGCTGTGACGTCATCACTTCGTGCTGCTGACGGTTCATGTAACTGTGAAAGGATTTTTGTTCCTGTTGAATGTGTTCCTGTTCTTCGTTACTTTTCTTAGCAGCTGAAAATAACATCAAAGACTTCAGGTTTTTTATTTTGCGCGCGCGCGTGTGTGTGTGTGTGTGTGTGTGTGTGTGTGTGTGTGTGTGTGTGTGTGTGTGTTCTGTTTTGTTGTTGTTGTTTAAGGGGAAGAAACAAGTCATTTTACTTATTTCGTTATGCCTACAATGATATTTCCAACCGACAAAAATAGTTTTACTGTTTAATGGTTCTGCTGCATAATTATCTTTTTTTTAATGTATTTCGACAATTAAGTTTTTGATTTGTTTGTTCATGTAATGTTATTGTTGTTAATCGATAGTACAGATTTAACTGCTTGATGATCAAAAGACAAAGACAAAACATGTTGCAGCTTAAAAGACAATGATACAGGTTCGTTTTGACTGTGATATGATTGAGCATGCTTGGAGAAGTGCGAAAGATGTTTTTGAAATATGTCACAACAAATATTCTATGTTTTTAATATTCATTGAACGTGTACAGTTCTACAGTGTATTTAAACAAAAAATTGGTGTATACCAAGCACATCTATGCAGAAACTCACGCCCCAGTTATATGAATAACACTTGAACATTGCTTTCATCTGAAATCGTGTTAACACGCAGGTTTAGCTATTCCATCTCAACGTCAAACACTGTTAGTGAGAAAAGAAAATACCAGCACGTCACGCACTTGAATGAAACTATTAGTTGGGATCTCTTCGACGAAAAATCCGACGGATATTATGGTTACCATACATAGTGATATTAATAGAAAATATAAATTCAGTGGTTATATGTGTATCGCTCACAGTGAGCAGCCTAGCTTTTTGTTAGCGTATGTGTTCAGTTGCACAGGTGCTCTTAACTGTATACTTCAAGGCACGGTGCCTCCCATGCAAACAGTTTTGCTTTCTTTCTTTATTTGGTGTTTAACGTCGTTTTCAACCACGAAGGTTATATCGCGACGGGGAAAGGGGGAAGATGGGATAGAGCCACTTGTCAATTGTTTCTTGTTCACAAAAGCACTAATCAAAAATTTGCTCCAGGGGCTTGCAACGTAGTACAATATATTACCTTACTGGGAGAATGCAAGTTTCCAGTACAAAGGACTTAACATTTCTTACATACTGCTTGACTAAAATCTGTACAAACATTGACTATATTCTATACAAGAAACACTTAACAAGGGTAAAAGGAGAAACAGAATCCGTTAGTCGCCTCTTACGACATGCTGGGGAGCATCGGGTAAATTCTTCCCCCTAACCCGCGGGGGGTACAGTTTTGCTCGCCATCTCAGATCTTGCCATGTTTTTACCAAAAGTGAACAGCGTGGCCGCCTTTTGAACAGAGTGAGATTTCTTTCATGAAATGTTTGTTTAATGAAATTAACGTATTTAAAAAAAAAGCCCTATTGCGCAGAGAGAATCTAGGTTTTAGATTTTGGTGGTTTTTTTTCCCCTTCTTTGCTCATGGGTTGAAACACCCACCATCTTTTACGTGTATGACCGTTTTTACCCCGCCATTAATTAAGCAGCCATACGCCGCTTTCGGGGGAGTCTTATCCCATCTGGCCAGATCTGAGAGTATGAAGAAAACTGTGCTCACGGGAACGACTATCCCTTGAAGTTTGTCTTGTGTTGTGATTTGAAAGGCATGTGGGAGGGGTACCCCCCGCGGGTTAGGGGGAAGAATTTACCCGATGCTCCCCAGCATGTCGTAAGAGGCGACTAACGGATTCTGTTTCTCCTTTTACCCTTGTTAAGTGTTTCTTGTATAGAATATAGTCAATGTTTGTACAGATTTTAGTCAAGCAGTATGTAAAAAATGTTAAGTCCTTTGTACTGGAAACTTGCATTCTCCCAGTAAGGTAATATATTGTACTACGTTGCAAGCCCCTGGAGCAATTTTTTGATTAGTGCTTTTGTGAACAAGAAACAATTGACAAGTGGCTCTATCCCATCTCCCCCCCTTTCCCCGTCGCGATATAACCTTCGTGGTTGAAAACGACGTTAAACACACAATAAAGAAAGAAAGAAATGGGAGGGGTGAGGGGGGAATGGGGATCTATTATTATTTGATACAGGCTACGTGCCTTGAATTCATTGTTCGGGTCCATGAAAACCATGTGTGTGCTTCTTTTTCTCAGTTTTACTTAAATTTTACTGACGTTGTAAAGAATGTATAATTAATTGTGTTTTAAAAGCTTGTATATAGTTCTGTTGATAGGTTTCGTTAACGATGTAGTTTGTAAACATTTGCTCTATATATTGCCTTTATTGTAGTGTTATAAGCAATGTTTTTTTTATCTCCTGTTTTTCTTTCTTTATTTCTTTAATTTGGTTTTGACTAAATGTATTAACGTAGAGGGGGGAATCGAGATGAGGGTCATATGGTGTATGTGTGTCTGTGTGTGTGTGTAGAGCGATTCAGACTAAACTACTGGACCGATCTTTATGAAATTTGACATGAGAGTTCCTGGGTATGAAATCCCCGAACGTTTTTTTCATTTTTTTGATAAATGTCTTTGATGACGTCATATCCGGCTTTTCGTGAAAGTTGAGGCGGCACTGTCACGCCCTTATTTTTCAACCAAATTGGTTGAAATTTTGGTCAAGTAATCTTCGACGAAGCCCGGACTTCGGTATTGCATTTCAGCTTGGTGGCTTAAAAATTAATTATGACTTTGGTCATTAAAAATTTGAAAATTGTAAAAAAAAAAAATGTTTTATAAAACGATCCAAATTTACGTTCATCTTATTCTCCATCATTTGCTGATTCCAAAAACATATAAATATGTTATATTTGGATTAAAAACAAGCTCTGAAAATTAAAAATATAAAAATTATTATCAAAATTAAATTGTCCAAATCAATTTAAAAACACTTTCATCTTATTCCTTGTCGGTTCCTGATTCCAAAAACATATAGATATGCTATGTTTAGATTAAAAACACGCTCAGAAAATTAAAACAAAGAGAGGTACAGAAAAGCGTGCTATCCTTCTCAGCGCAACTATACTACCCCGCTCTTCTTGTCAATTTCACTGCCTTTGCCGTGAGCGGTGGACTGACGATGCTACGAGTATACGGTCTCGCTGCGTTGCATTGCGTTCAGTTTCATTCTGTGAGTTCGACAGTACAGCTACTTGACTAAATGTTGTACTTTCGCCTTACGCGACTTGTTTACTTCTCTTTTGACGTTCTCTTTCGAATTTGTTCTGATGATCCATGTACATAATTAATTGGGGTTTGTTTTAATGAGAAACATGTTCATTAATGTACGAAAACAGGATGCATTGTTGCAATTGAATGTACTTGTAAGAAGTCTATTTTTAATTCTGCTTTCAACACATTTTTTTTAAATTGAGAAAAATGGATTTGGTTTCATGAGGGAAAAACCGAGAACATTGTCGAATGCAAATGATATTTCAATGGAGATTAAATGGAGAGAAAAGGACAATATAATCAGAGACTTAAATACAAATGACGTGTTTGTGTGTGTTAGTGTGTGTGTGCGTGTTAGTGTGTGTGCGTGTTAAGTGTGTGTGGGTGTGTGTGTGTGTTGAAGGGGAGAGGGGTGGTGTGGGGGAGGGGGATGGCATAGGCAATAAGGAGTGGTTGGGATAATCACTCCTTATCTTATCTGGAACTATGAGTGCAAGAAATTAGGCTCGTTTGGGATTAGTTTGTTAGTTTGTTTTCTTAAATGATCCTCTCAGATTTTTATAGAGTTATTCTCAAATGACTACATTGAAATAAAGAGCGAATAAACGAGGTAAACAGATATACCTGGCTTAACGTTTGAAAACGTGCCGTTTTCTAAAATCAAATTTGCCTAGTGGGTAAGGTGAAAACCAGGTGTTAAGTCACAAAGGTCAACTCAGACCACCATGTTTGCTACTCGCTGATGTAAGCTGAAATGTGTTCGTGCTTTTGAGAGAGAGACACAGAGAGAGAGACATAGACAGAGAGAGACAGAGACAGAAACAGAGCGAAAGCGAAAGGGAATAAGATAAGATACTATATGAAAAGAAAAGATAACATTTTTATTTACGAGGGTAATAAAAGCAATATATATATTTTACAATCAGCCATTTGCCCACGAGGGAACAACATTAAACAAAATTAAACAACAAAAACAAAACAAACATACATATTTTTACCGGCAACAATCAACGCATTATGTCATCATAGTTTGCCAAGAAAAGTATCATTTTGTTTCGACAATACTTGTACATTGTTTCAGAGAGAGAGAGACAGAGACAGACAGACAGAGAGAGACAGACAGACAGAGAGAGACAGAGAGAGAGAGAGAGAGAGCACAACGATGCATAACGACGTTTTATTCAAAATGTCTCTAAGTGTTAATTGTACGAAAGTATTATAAGCCAAAGGTCGAGGATAAACATCAACTCAGATTTGTTCAATTAGGCTGCCGACAGCCCGCTTTGATTGCAAAGACTGCTGTATATCTTTGGGGTGAGCTTAAACAAGTACAGAATAGAACACTCGTAGTACGGGTACATGTATGAGAACATACAGGTATGACATGATATTATGCTTGTGTACACACTATATTGATTATCAACTATATACAGCACATTTTTAAAGCAAACAACGAACACGTATTCAGAAATGAATTTATATCAAGACCAATCGGTCTGCTTCACAGTCGAAGGAGAAAACATTATGCAAACATGACTCTTAAATATTAGGTATTTTTTCTGTTGATGTATCAAAGGTGAATGGCATGATAATTGGACTACATTATTTTTCAATGCATGGGTATAATTGTTCATTTTGTTAAACTGCGTACATATATATCACAGGTACACACTACTCTGTGTGTGTGTGTGTGTGTGTGTGTGTGTGTGTGTGTGTGTGTGTGTGTGTGTGTGTGTGTGTGTGCGTGCGTGCGTGCGTGCGTGCGTATGTGTGTGTGTGTGTGTAAATTATAAAGGGTTTTATGGCTACCAGTGCTAATATCCGTTGTTTTTGAAGCAATATTAACTAAATTTGGTAAATACATTTGCTAAGTGACCTACACCCAAAAGTCTTAAATTGACTGTGAAAATCAGTCAAGATAGGTGTTTTACATCGTCGCCTTAATGATAATAATTATGTTTACACTCAGTTAAAAAAATATTTGTATGAGTATCGTGGTTGCCTAAAGATCCCTTTTTGCAAAGGTCGGCCTAAGTCTAAAAATAACTTATTCAATTTTGTGCTCAAACGGTAAATCCCAATTTAATGCGATTTACAAGCAAGATAGTTTAGGCACTGTCTTCTCGATAGAGCATGGGGTCAATGTTGTCAGTCCAATGGAATTGGAAAAAAGGCGCCAAACCGTGGGGCAATCGAGTTTCGGTCGCCCTAAATCGAAAGTGTTGTAAAATGGGGGCTTTAAGGCGACATTTGGTCGCGACATGTGTGTGTGTGTGTGTGTGTGTGTGTGTGTGTGTGTGTACGTGTGTGTGTGTGTGTGTGTGTGTGTGTTTGCGTATGTGTGTGCATGTGTGTGTGTGTGTGTGTGTGTTGTCAGTGTGTGTCACGGTGTGTGTGTGTGTGTGTGTGTGTGTGTGTGTGTGTGTGTGTGTGTGTGTGAATCAACATATTAAGAGTACACTCATGTTAGTATCAATGAACAACCTACCATCAATGGAGTTATCTTACAATGTATTATACTTCAGTTAACCGTTGACATAAGTGCTTTTTTGAGGAAAATAGAAACCTCTTCCCAAGTGATAGAAGACAAGGAATACAAATTACAGAACGCACAACACAGGCGCTGAAGACAGGGAATTATTTACATAGCACTTTAAGGTTGAAAAGTATACACAGCAAGCAAGACAGGGAATTATTTACATAGCACTTTAAGGTTGAAAAGTATACACAGCAAGCAAGACAGGGAATTATTTACATAGCACTTTAAGGTTGAAAAGTATACACAGCAAGCAAGACAGGGAATTATTTACATAGAACTTTAAGGTTGAAAAGTATACACAGCAAGCAAGACAGGGAATTATTTACATAGCACTTTAAGGTTGAAAAGTATACACAGCAAGCAAGACAGGGAATTATTTACATAGAACTTTAAGGTTGAAAAGTATACACAGCAAGCAAGACAGGGAATTATTTACATAGAACTTTAAGGTTGAAAAGTATACACAGCAAGCAAGACAGGGAATTATTTACATAGCACTTTAAGGTTGAAAAGTATACACAGCAAGCAAGACAGGGAATTATTTACATAGAACTTTAAGGTTGAAAAGTATACACAGCAAGCAAGTAGCGCTATGGCCTCACCTCATTCATCGGAAAAAAGATATTTAGCAATTTATCTAAATTAGTTGTGTTGCACATAATGTGCAAAGTCAAAAACTCGGTGAATTAGTGAGTAGGCCCTAAGTGATGTTTCGGGTCTTACTCTCATCGATAAAACAAAAGACTCAGACCAATTCCAAAAATCAGTCGTTTGAAATAGTATTGCGTCGAAGGTAGAACAACCTTGTCTTTGCCGAATTTGTTATGACCAGACTTCAGCATCAGACAGGCAGAGAGAAAGTTCATGCATCCACTCTTTCTCCGTGACAAAACATCTTACCACGCTAAGCTCAAGACGGAAAAGGAAGTTGAGAAATGTACCTCCCTTGATTTATTCTAGGTGTGACTTTCTACAGAAAAGCGACCAAATGATTATTTCCGACTGTCTACTAGTTACATCACGTCTTACGGAGGTGTCAGCCGAACCAGGTCATAACCAAATTTAAGTAAAGACTGAAATTGTTTTAAGAAACAAGTTCCCAGGATATGGCCACTTACAGAAAATCAACCCACTACCCATCACAGAAAGCAGGGCTGGGTCTAGTGTATGGGAGGGAGGGGCTTCCAACATGAGACAGGTCAGGCGGTGGCTCTACGGAGGCCCCCGAGATACTGTTGAAATGTAGCCTTTGAAATGAATATTGTTGGTCTCTCCTTGTGAAAAAAAGGCACATTTGCCGGGTGTGTGTGGGGGGGGGGGGGGGTGGCTTCCGGAACCCAGGA
The DNA here is from genome assembly GCF_037325665.1 of Littorina saxatilis. Lineage (NCBI taxonomy): Eukaryota > Metazoa > Mollusca > Gastropoda > Littorinimorpha > Littorinidae > Littorina > Littorina saxatilis. The sequence continues at coordinate 19,866,881 of NC_090258.1, forward strand.
AAGCCCCTCCCCCAAAAATAAATCCAGCCATGGAAGCGAAAAGCATAATCATTTTTTAAGGCAAGAAAGTTCACACATGAATAAGAGTTCAGGCTTCGTCTGTGTCAGTAAAAAAAAGTAGTATCTCAAATACATGCCTTCTCTTGCCAAGGGCGGATCAATTCTCTTTGGAGGGGGGGGGGGGGTTACAAAATGACTGCGAAGATACAAGTTGACGGCGCCAAAGGCGCCTAAGCCTCTAGGGGGGTCCGGGGGCATGCCCCCCCGGAAATTTGTTTTATCCAAAGAAGCAAAATAGAGCTATCTGGTGCATCCTGAGCCAATAAATTACCTCTTTTTTTGGGGGGTGGGGGGGTTACGTAACCCGTGTAACCCCCCTCCCCCCCCAGATCCGCCCTTGTTTGCCAATTAGCACGCACATACACAGCGCTAGAGAGCTCTTTCATGATATCCTATCACTGTCGTTTCTTTCGCGGAGCAGAAGCGCCCCCAAGCAGGGCTTTCTCCAGTCCCAGGGTAGGCGACTCCACCAGCACGGAGAAGATGAACGAAACCATGAACGATAACACCGTCACACACAGGAATAGCTCCGTCTGCAAACAAATGAATAACAGTTTTATGAAACCAACCAAGGTTTTTAGTTATTGGAACGTCTAATTCTAAAGGAACTATGTGTCTAATACCACGACCTGATGGTCTCTTTTTTCAAGTGGAAGGACAAATGTGACCCTACACCACGCATGTCACCTCGCGTGGTTCTGCGCTGGGCTTAATATAAGTCCGGGGAGTGTCTGGTAACAGTGTGAGGGTCACCGTAGTCACAGGCTTATAACTCAAACAGTTTTCGCTCTTTTCTAAAACGGTTTTCACCACTGGATAGAGCATACAAAACTCTTTAGAAAAATGTAAAAATATGAAAATCATGCACAGGTGACAAGCGACTCATTTCGTGGTGGAGGGTCACATTTAATACATGATCATAAGACAATCGAAAGAAGAAGAGTTAAGTGTTGTCTCTTTGATCTCAAGAGGGCGAGAGTACATTAAAAAAAATCTATTTGTTACAACAACGTTTTTCGTTCGTTAAAACCTGAGAACTATCTGCAAAACAGAATAATTGGGGTGGGGTTACTGTCGCGTTTCATGTCCAATATTTCAATGAAACCGTGTTTATTTTTACACACACACACACACACACACACACACACACACACACACACACACACACACACACACACACACACAAACACACACACACACACACACACACACACACACACACACACACACAAACACACACACGCAAACGAGCCCCGACCATATCCCTTGCACCCTGCCCATTTTTCTCTCCCTCTAACTCTCTCTCTATCTCTCTCTCTCGGTCTTTCTGTCTCTCCCTCCCGCCCCCCCTCTCCCTCTGTCTCTCTCTCTCTCTCTCTCTCTCTCTCTCTCTCTCTCTCTCTCTCTCTCTCTCTCTCTCTCTCTCTCTCTCTCTCAAACTCTAACATTTTCTTATCTCCCCCCTACCCGCTCCTTTTCCTTCCCTTAACACCCAAATGAGCTCTCACCCCGTTGTAGGCGTTGAGATAGAAGGTATCGGTGCGGTTGTCCATGAAGAAGTTGAAGATGATGAGATGGAAGAGGTAGGCACCGTAGGTAAGGCGCGACAGGGGGGCCCAGGCACTCCACGACAGCAGCGTGTTCACAAAGCCTGCAACGACAACAGCTCTTCATGTAAGTGCGTGTACACTTTGTCTGTATCTGTCCAAATATTTGTCTGACTGTCTGTCTATCTGTCCAAATGTCTGTCTTTCTGTCCAAATGTCTGTCTTTTTGTCCAAATGTCTGTCTTAAACGTATTTCTTTTTGTTACGGGTATCATATTCCTTCCTTCGAGTGCACGTCTTTCTGGAAATGAACGCCATATTATGTTTATAAATATACAGTTACAAGAAGCCCACCTCCGTATCCATTGCAGCAAGCAAAAATGACCCAGCCCAGTGCGCATGCCCAGACAGGCCTACTAAAGGCCTCGTAGGCGGATGCCTGCGCGTTGTTCCAGGCAGGCTCCATGTTAGGATAAAGAGTACTGACGTCATCGTGAGTGACGTAGACAATCGTCAGGCCCATGCCCGCTGCCAGAAGCCACCCAAGGAACACTGAAAGCTGAAAAAGACGACAGTATTAAAAACAAGAAGTTTAAAGCGACATACCATTCCTCGGCCTAAAAGATTAAAACTGAACACACTGTATCATTCTCCCCCAGAAATCCAGTACATGTAGTAGGAGCCTATGTCCTGACTGGCCGAAACCAGTCGACCTTAATTTGCATAGAACTTAACCCTAATCTTACCAGTCACTTCGTTGTTTAGATTTGCATAGAACGGATTATTTTAGCTTTGATTTGTTGTATCCTTATCACAAATGCAAACTAGGGATTTACATTAGGTAATAAAATACCGTACGCATTGTGATTGTAATTGATCAGTCATATAACATCCAACCACCCAACCCTCGCTTAAATTGATTCTTTGGCATGCCATCATAGTTATGCTTGCACCATAAAGCATGTCCAGTCCATTATCCCCATCTTTTCACACTTGTTTTAACACACGTAAAAATACCACTGGCAATACAATTACAAAATTCGATTTATTTGCAAATCGGAGTCATACTTTTTATTAAGTGGTGCCCCAAAACACATCGCCTATGGAACCCCCACCCCAAGCACCCCAATACACGCGCATACATGGATTCCTCCATAGCTCACCTTCTGCATCTTGTACTGACACTTTGTTGCGAGAAGGACGTAGCCCAGCAATAGACCAATTGCGAACGGACCAATGCGGCACCATGGAGGGTAGTAGACCTTTTGCATATATTGGTCTATGTTTCTGTAAAGAGAGTTAATGTGGCATTAAACCAGCACTAGACCAATGGCGAACGGACCAATGCGGCACCATGGAGGGTAGTAGACCTTTTGCATATATTGGTCTATGTTTCTGTAAAGAGAGTTAATGTGGCATTAAACCAGCACTAGACCAATGGCGAACGGACCAATGCGGCACCATGGAGGGTAGTAGACCTTTTGCATATATTGGTCTATGTTTCTGTAAAGAGAGTTAATGTGGCATTAAACCAGCACTAGACCAATGGCGAACGGACCAATGCGGCACCATGGAGGGTAGTAGATCTTTTGCATAATTATATTGGTCCACGTTTCTGTATGGAGTTAGTGAATGAATGTTGATGTTACAGGGCCGGACCCAGGGGGGGGGGGGGGGGGGTTCCAGGGGTTCCGGAACCCCACCCCTGGAAAAAGCATGTATACCTTGCTTTGAGTGGTTTTTGTTTTTTACTAGTTTTAGCACCAAAACAATGCTGCTCTTAACCCTCAAAACAAGGCCCAGAATGCACCAGATTGCACAGATTTTAACCGTTTTTCAAAAATTTTCCGGGGGAGCATGCCCCCGGACCCCCCTAGTTCGCGCGCCTGCAAAGCAGGCGCGCGCTTGTGGCTTCGCCACTTCGCTGATTTGCCCCCCCAAAAAAGGAGGAACCCCCCCCCTTACAACTCATTTGGTCCGGCCCTGTGTTATACTCACCGAGTCGCAGTGGGTATTAAACTATTAGTCAAAGTTTGCTTATCATGAACAAGTTTACGGATCATGTCATAAATCAAACGTTCGAATACGCTACAACTCTTCTTTTGTTATTGTTGAGAGAATATAGTTAAGTTGATTCTATTGTATTTTATTTGTCCCTGACATGGTGGTCTACTTCAACACGCTGAGATTCTGAAGTGGCGAGCGTATTTGCAACCTTACCTGAGGTAGAGCATGCCCTCAACGTCGTAGTTGATGACCCCCGCACAGACGAGGTGAGTCAGAAGAAGCAGATAGCTCATGACAATGCCCACCGCCTTCTTCCTGAAATCACACAATCAATTCTTCTTCTTCTTCGTCTTTGTTCATGGGCTGAAACTCCCACGTTCACTCATGTTTTTGCACGAGTGGATTTGTACGTGCATGACCGTTTTACACAAGCAATTAACTAAACTGTGCCAAAAACAAACACAAACAAAAACAATAACACCCATTTTCGTGCCACAACTACAATATTCAATACCGTGTCATCTTATTCAAACTGTCTATGCCATTAGAGGCACTCAACTTGGCTATCTGGCACATATTTCTGATCAAAGATTTTTTTACCAGGGGTCACGTGACCGCCGCCCAAAATAGTAAGAGTTAGCCCCAAACTCGATTCTTTAATTGGGACCATACGTTTTTGTCAGGTCGATTTTGGGGGTACCCTTATTTGGGAGGCGGTCGCATCAACCCTGTAAAAGACTTTAGTTTTATTTCAGGGCTCCCCACGGATGTCCCTCCTACAGGGTCCCTGGACCCCCACTTTCAACTTTTAGAGGGTCCCTGGACCCCCACTTTCCACTTTTAGAGGGTCCCTGGACCCCCACTTTCAATTTTTAGAGGGTCCCTGGACCCCCACTTTCAACTTTTAGAGGGTCCCTGGACCCCCACTTTCAACTTTTAGAGGGTCCATGGTGTTGTTATAAAACATTGTGGTCACGCATAGTGTACTGTGTACAATAGCAGACAATTGCAGGTCGAAAAGGTATCTAGGGTACCCGCGATAAAGGAAATTTAGTGCGTCCCGGTACCCGCTCTTTATAAGTATAGTGCGTCCTGGGACCCGCTCTTTATAAGTATAGTGCGTCCCGGTACCCGCTCTTTATAAGTATAGTGCGTCCTGGGACCCCCTCCATACATTTCTGGTACGTGTTTTTGGCTTCTAGTGCGTATAGGACGCAGGGACGCGCGCTATGGGGAGCCCTGTAAATAGCGAGATTTAAGAAACAGCACGTTTCGTTTTGCAGCTCGTTTCGTTTGGTGAATGAGTCACCCCGCGAAACGGAACGTGTAACGAGACGGCATAGGCCGCAGACAAGATTTAGATGTATTCACGTTTCGTTTCGGAATGAAAGGCCGGGCATGGCAGGATATGATCCGCTGACTGGGCATGGCATAATTTCAACTCCACGAGTCAATAAAGGATTGACATACTCGCATTGCACGCACAAGAGCTTCACATTTTTCAATTCATGCACCTGATCACATACGAAGCCAGAATAAAAATTCGATGCGATGACCTACTTCTGCTTCGCCATTTGCTTTCTCACCATGAAGTTGGATAAATGTACCAGGATCAGCACCCTTCAAAATATTTCAGTTCACAACAGTTGTCTACCTCCAATGAACACATTCTCAGCGCTGAAAGACTGTGAAAGGGTTGATGAATCTAGCAATGCATAAAATGGCCAACAAATAAAACTGTTAGTGTGCAAAAATACTCACAAAAGTTGACGAAATATTGTTCGTTTTTTGGGGGTGGAAAACGTGACTGCGTTTTGACGTTCCACGTTCCGTTTCAGTTGACCTTCACCTTTCCAGCGAGAGACCCCCGAAATAATGACGTTTACCACAACTTCAAAACGAAACGTCCCAACGTTTCGTTTCTTAAATCTCCGTTTTGTTACGCTGGTAGCGGATAGAAACTCACCCAAAAGCCCAAGGGACCAGCACAATAGGAGCGATGACGTAGAACTGCATGTCGTTTGCCAGATACCAGCTCCACCCCATGCACTGCAACAAAACATGTTAAATTTCATTTTGAGATCGCAGTTCTGCTAAAAAATAAACAACAAAAACAAAAGAAACATTTTCAAAATCTACCGGCAACAATTAACTCATTGTATCAACATTGTTTGGCAAAGTATCATTTTGTTTCGACAATGCTTTTACATGGGAAGAAATTCAGAGAGAGAAAGAGAGAGAGAGAGAGAGAGAGAGAGAGAGAGAGAGAGAGAGAGAGAGAGAGAGAGAGAGAGAGAGAGAGAGAGAGAAGAAAAAAGAAAGAAAAGAGAGAGAGAGAGAGAGAGAGAGAGACACACACACTGACAGACAGAGATAGACTGAAAAACAGACAGACAGACAGACAGACAGACAGATAGAGAGAGAGAGAGAGAGAGACAGAAAGAGAGAGACAGAGACAGAGACAGTGCTAGAAACAGACAGACAAACAGATAGACAGACAGGCAGACAGATAGGCAGGTAGGCAGACCAGACAGAGAGAGAGAGAGAGAGAGAGAGAGAGAGAGAGACAGAGAGACAGAGAGGCAGACAGACAGACAGACAGACAGACAGACAGACAGACAGACAGGCAAGCAGACATACAGAGACACAGCAACAGACATCAAAACAGAATGACAAACAGAAACAAAGAGAGAGAGAGAGAGAGAGAGAGAGAGAGAGAGAGAGCGGGGGGGGGGGGGGGGGGGGTCAGAAGCAGAAAGAGTGAACGACAGACAGGCAGACAAGCAGAGACACATAAACCCACCCTACCAGCCATCCAGCTAGACAGAGCCAGGACTCACTTGATGCTCATAGTCCACGATGTTATTGACATAGAGGATGTTGTGCCACCAGTTGGTCTTGCAGTCCGAGGCGTCCTGCCGGTCAGTGTCAAAGGGACCCATCGCCATGTAAGGCGCTATGCACGTGTAAAACATGATGGCGATCATGTACAGTGGTGTCAGTCTGTGTAAATACATTTGAAACATGAATCAGATCAACGTTGAGCGAGAGATAAGATTAGTTAAGTTAAGTTCAGTTTAGTTCAGTTCAGTTGAGTTAAGCTGAGTTAAGTTGAGTTAAGTTGATTAATTAACGCTGATTCCTGACATTCTTCACAATGACCGTAGTCCGCCGCTTGTGCAAAACGGAGTGAAACTGACGAGCCTGTTCAGCGCGGTAGTGGTTTCGCTGTGCTGCATAGCACGCTTTTCTGTACCTCTCTTCGTTTTAACTTTCTGAGCGTGTTTTTAATCCAAACATATCATATCTATATGTTTGTGGAATCAGGAACCAACAAGGAATAAGATGAAATTGTTTTTAAATCGATTTCGGAAATTTAATTTTGATCATAATTTTTATATTTTTAATTTTCAGAGCTTGTTTTAAATCCAAATATAACATATTTATATGTTTTTGGAATCAGGAAATGATGTAGAATAAGATGAACGTAAATTTGGATCGTTTTATATAAAAAATAAATTATTACAATGTTTAGATTTTTAATGACCAAAGTCATCAATTAATTTTTAAGCCACCAAGCTGAAGTGCAATACCGAAGTCCGGCCTTCGTCGAAGATTGCTTTACAAAAATTTCAATCAATTTGATTGAAAAATGAGGGTGTGACAGTGCCGCCTCAACCTTTACAAAAAGTCGGATATGACGTCATCAAAAGTATTTATCGAAAAAATGAAAAAAACGTCCGGGGATATCATTCCCAGAAACTCTCATGTCAAATTTCATAAAGATCGGTCCAGTAGTTTGGTCTGAATCGCTCTACACACACACACGCACAGATAGACAGACAGACACACACACATACACCACGACCCTCGTCTCGATTCCCCCTCTATGTTAAAACATTTAGTCAAAACTTGACTAAATGTAAAAAGAAGTCTGATCTCCTTAAAAAAGAAAAGAAGAAAAAGAAGAAGAAAAAAAAGAAAAAAGAAAAAAAAAGTTGAGTTAAGTTAAGTTCAGTTCAGTTCAGTTCAGTTCAGTTCAGTTCAGGTTCAGTTCAGTTCAGTTCAGTTCAGTTCAGTTCAGTTCAGTTCAGTTATATTAAGTCAAGTTAAGTTAAGTTAGGTAAAGATAAGTCTTTCTTTTCAAAAGGTGATAGAATATGCGTTATCATACATTTTTCAACCCTCCTACCTCCAGAAGCGATGCACGTAGTAGAGTATCATGGTTTTGCACTTGATGCCGCCAGCTCGCTGGATCTGTCTCAGGAACACGAAGGACGTGAGGGTTCCGCTGTAAGAAGGTGTAACTTTTCATGAGAGGAACATTTGGTTTCAAATGCGTTGATAATCATACAGATTTGAGAAGTTTGCTAATTGGAACAAACAGAGACACAGAAGCCAAGAAAGCAGGCACAAGGTACAAGGTACAAGGCACAAGGCACAAGGTACAAGGCACAAGGTACAAGGCACAAGGCACAAGGTACAAGGTACAAGGCACAAGGCACAAGGTACAAGGCACAAGGTACAAGGCACAAGGCACAAGGTACAAGGCACAAGGTACAAGGTACAAGGCACAAGGTACAAGGCACAAGGTACAAGGTACAAGGCACAAGGTACAAGGCACAAGGTACAAGGCACAAGGCACAAGGCACAAGGCACAAGGTACAAGGCACAAGGTACAAGGCACAAGGTACAAGGTACAAGGTACAAGGTACAAGGCACAAGGTACAAGGTACAAGGCACAAGGTACAAGGCACAAGGCACAAGGCACAAGGCACAAGGTACAAGGCACAAGGTACAAGGCACAAGGTACAAGGCACAAGGTACAAGGTACAAGGCACAAGGTACAAGGCACAAGGCACAAGGCACAAGGCACAAGGTACAAGGCACAAGGTACAAGGCACAAGGCACAAGGTACAAGGCACAAGGTACAAGGCACAAGGTACAAGGCACAAGGTACAAGGTACAAGGCACAAGGCACAAGGCACAAGGTACAAGGCACAAGGCACAAGGCACAAGGCACAAGGCACAATGTACAAGGCACAAGGTACAAGGCACAAGGTACAAGGCACAAGGTACAAGGCACAAGGTACAAGGCACAAGGCACAAGGCACAAGGCACAAGGCACAAGGCACAAGGTACAAGGCACAAGGTACAAGGCACAAGGCACAAGGTACAAGGCACAAGGTACAAGGCACAAGGTACAAGGTACAAGGCACAAGGTACAAGGTACAAGGCACAAGGCACAAGGTACAAGGTACAAGGTACAAGGCACAAGGTACAAGGCACAAGGTACAAGGCACAAGGTACAAGGCACAAGGTACAAGGCACAAGGTACAAGGCACAAGGTACAAGGCACAAGGTACAAGGTACAAGGTACAAGGTACAAGGCACAAGGCACAAGGCACAAGGTACAAGGCACAAGGCACAAGGTACAAGGCACAAGGTACAAGGCACAAGGTACAAGGTACAAGGCACAAGGTACAAGGCACAAGGTACAAGGTACAAGGCACAAGGCACAAGGTACAAGGCACAAGGTACAAGGTACAAGGTACAAGGCACAAGGTACAAGGTACAAGGCACAAGGTACAAGGCACAAGGCACAAGGTACAAGGCACAAGGCACAAGGCACAAGGTACAAGGCACAAGGTACAAGGCACAAGGTACAAGGCACAAGGTACAAGGCACAAGGCACAAGGCACAAGGTACAAGGCACAAGGTACAAGGTACAAGGTACAAGGCACAAGGTACAAGGCACAAGGTACAAGGCACAAGGTACAAGGTACAAGGCACAAGGTACAAGGCACAAGGTACAAGGCACAAGGTACAAGGCACAAGGCACAAGGTACAAGGCACAAGGTACAAGGCACAAGGCACAAGGCACAAGGTACAAGGCACAAGGCACAAGGCACAAGGTACAAGGCACAAGGCACAAGGCACAAGGTACAAGGCACAAGGTAGAACACTGACGCGTGTATTTGTGCGGTTAAGTCTTTCTATTTGTTAGTCTGTTTGTCTGTCTGTCTGTTTGTCTGTCTGCCTGTTTCTCTCTCTCTCTCTCTCTCTCTCTCTCTCTCTCTCTCTCTCTCTCTCTCTCTCTCTCTCTCTTCATACACACACCATCCACAATACACACACACACACACACACACACACACACACACACACACACACACACACACACACACACGCATTCAAGATCACGAATATCCCACCGATATTCACAATGCATGCAATATCCTTGTCATTCATCCTGTAAAACTACCCCCCCCCCCTCCCCCCCAACACCCTATCCCTCCCACAAATACACGCAGACCCTTTACCTGAGAAGAAAGAAGGAGTCCACTGACAAAGTACCGGTGATTAGTGGCGCTGCAGTCCACCGTGGTATCAGAACCATGAAGTCAGTTGGGTTACCTGAAACAAACAACCAAACATCCGAAGACGCATTAACACGTGCACACGTATAGACGCGCACAAACACACACACATGTTTACCATTATGGTTTTAAGGAAAATTATGGTTGTTGAGGATGAAAGTCGCTTGTTCAATTCAATGCTTGCTATTCTCTCAGGTGCCAGGTGACTGGTTCCGTATAACTCTCACCTACTCTATTACACATGTCGTATGCATTTAGAGCGCTTACTTCCCTTTGGTTATTCGATCTATGGTTTGAAGGTTTACTCAATGTGTTATCGGATAGAGTGGTATAAGAACACACACCTGTATGATTTCACCATGTTCATTGGTAGTTTTTTAACAGCAAGTTCGGGAGGTGAATCGAATGTAAATCCGAAGTGTTGAAAACACCTTTAGAATATCTAAGACACAAAACACATCTCCACAGAACGGACACATCAACAGCAACAGTAGTGAAGGTTTCACATGAACAATCACACACTCAGACAGAAACAGGTGAAACAAACATCCAACCAAACGAAAAAATTAAACGTGCCAAACATCCCCCCCCCCCCCCCCAAAAAAAAAAAAAAAAAAAAAGAGAAAAAAAAGTGAAAATCTTGCCTTATGTGTCAGCAAACATGGAAAAACAGTGACCCAGAATGACCCACGTGATGCTGAGAACCCGGATGCCATGAAGACAGCCTAGGTCACCTTGACCTTGCACGCAGTTCAGAATTTTCGAACCGTTTTTCAACACGGAGAAACTCAAGAGCAACTTGCTGCACATGCCTGCAAATAAGGAAGCTGTGAAAAACAAATGCCTGCGGAAAAAACGGAGACATTACCAACTCTGAATTAAAGTCAATTCCCAGCCACAGTGATCGAAAGAACCATAATCTTGTAGATGACAAAAATAGAATGGCGAAATTCATGTCGTTTGGCAGTTGACAATTAAGGCTGCTACTGCTGCTGCTGTGTGTGTATGTGTGTATGTGTGTGTGTGTGTGTGTGTGTGTGTGTGTGTGTGTGTGTGTGTGTGTGTGTGTGTGTGTGTGTGTGAGTACGTGTGTGTACGTGTGTGTGTGTGTGTGTGTGTGTGTGTGTGTGTGTGTGTGTGTCTGTCTGTCTGTCTTTCTCTCTGTCTGCATCTGTCTGTGTGGCTGTCTATGTGTCTGAATGCTTCTTTCTTTTATTTATTCACTTTTATTTTCTTTGGAGAAAAAAACCCTTCATTTACAGCTGTAGCTCGTGTTTCACTTTCATAACATTGATTATAGAACAAGGTCGCACGCAACTCGAGTGTTTTCAGTGTTTAACGTTTGCTGGTAATGCTAACATGTTTGTAACAAACTACTTCAAAGCCAAAAGGATACTCTTCAGAAGCATACACAATGAACACCTACCCTCCTGTTGTCTCGGCACTTGCTTCTTTGGCGATGTCCCGGAGGCTACATTGCCGTTAGGTGGCGTCATAGGTGGCGTCACTCCATTTCCGTTTGCAGACAAAAGAGTTGGTGCAGAATCACCCTTCTTTTCAGGAGATTTCATGATCCAGTTGTCTGAACTGACGATTGCTGTAAGTTCTACTGTAGGCGGGTCATTTTTGTTGATGTTGTTATCAAAGGCTGCGTTGACGTGTCCGGTGTGTGTAGTTGGCGCTTCGGGACTTGCTGCTTCTTTCTCTTTGTACTTTTCAGCCCTCCGGTCGAGGAGTTGTCCGTAAATAGTGCCAATGACACACATCAAGACCAAAAAGGCAAGAACAGCTCTGCAACATAGTTTTGTCAATGCAAGAACTTTGGTAACGCGGCAGGCAAGATAATCCGAACTAAAGGAGCTAAAAGCCCAGACGTTTAATTGGCACATTTAGACAGCAAGAAGCTTTGAGTGAACAGGCCTACTCAAACGTCCCAAAAACAAACCAATAACAACAACAAAATTAAACAAGTCGCGTAAGGCGAAATTACTACATTTAGTCAAGCTGTGGAACTCACAGAATGAAATTGAACGTAGTCCGCCGCTAGTGCAAAAGGCAGTGAAAGTGACGAGCCTGTTTGGCGCGGTAGCGGTTGCGCTGTGCTTCATAGCACGCTTTACTGTACCTCTCTTCGTTTTAACTTTCTGAGCGTGTTTTTAATCCAAACATATCATATCTATATGTTTTTGGAATCAGGAACCGACAAGGAATAAGATGAAAGTGTTTTTAAATTGATTTCGAAAATTTAATTTTGATCATAATTTTTAATTGTTTTAATTTTCAGAGCTTGTTTTTAATCCAAATATAACATATTTATATGTTTTTGGAATCAGAAAAAGATGAAAAATAAGATGAACGTAAATTTGGATTGTTTTATAAAAACAATTTTTTTTTTACAATTTTCAGATTTTGAATGACCAAAGTCATTAATTAATTTTTAAGCCACCAAGCTAAAATGCAATACCGAAGTCCGGCCTTCGTCGAAGATTGCCTTACAAAAATTTCAATCAATTTGATTGAAAAATGAGGGTGTGACAGTGCCGCCTCAACTTTTACAAAAAGCCGGATATGACGTCATCAAAGACATTTATCGAAAAAAAGAAAAATCTCTCCGGGGATATCATACCCAGGAACTCTCATGTCAAATTTCATAAAGATCGGTCCAGTAGTTTACTCTGAATCGCTCTACACACACACACACGCACACACACACACACACACACACATACACACATACACCATGACCCTCGTCTCGATTCCCCCTCTATGTTAAAACATTTAGTCAAAACTTGACTAAATGTAAAAAAGAAGTAAAACACAAGACAGGTTAGTGATTGGCACGTTTAGTTTTTTTTGTTTTTTTGTTTTACAAAACAGGAGATTCACATGTAAATCGGCTCATTGGTCTTCATAGTTGACAGACAAACAAATAAATATGAGACTAATGAACGACTTAGCCGAGATGTGGTCTCTGCCAACATAAGCATACAGGGTCGAAAGGTCTCTGTGTTGTTTTTTCTTGGATTTGTGGAAGTTGGAGCTTTCTTTTATCGGAAAGAAATGCGCTTTTTGTCTAAATAGTATTATGTATATCAGTATGTACGACTGTAAACAGTGCAGGAGCAACCACAACTTCATTTTTTGGAGAATTTAGCAACAACTTACATGGCAGCCCAAAAAGCGCTGTCATCAGAAGGATCTTTGCTGTGTATGCACTTCGTTGCCACAAGTTCTGCGCTCTGTCCGCCAACGGTTTCTGAAACAGAGGACACTATTATTACACCCCCGGTATAGGGGTGTGTATAGGTTTCACTCGATGTGTTTGTGTTCGCAAGTAGATCTCAAGAATGAACGGACCGATCGTCACCAAACTTGGTGAACAGGTTCTATACATTCCTGAGACGGTCCTTACAAAACTTGGGACCAGTCAAACACACGGTTAGGGAGTTATTGGTGGATTAAAATTATACAAGGCCTGGTATAGACGGACACCCCCGTTGGTCAAAGGGAAATAACCATTCTCACTGCCACCAACTGAGAAGGTTATTTCCCTTTGACGGGGGTGTAGAACTTCCTATCGGAGGAATTTCTTGTTAGGACTGTTTAAAGATACATTCCTTTATTTGCGAGCGATTAGGTCAACCGCCACAGATCTCTCCAAGCTTGCATAATGGAAAAGTGCATCTTTGTACTTGGAACACGGACGATAAATCAATAACTGAATGTTTTCCGTGAATGGTTTGACCATTTTTCGTTCATTCGTTTCTCAAAAAAACACAATTTAATTCACGACAATGATCTCTTCTACACAAGAAGCAGTTAGGCTGTTGATTTGTTCGTATTTGCCCAAGTGGATGGATGGATGAATGGATGGATGGTCTCATTGCACGTACAAGCCTGAGCATATCTGAGCCGGGCAGATGGTACACAATTTAATAAATTAATCTTGAATCTATTAATATATGATGATCTATTGTTATAATCCACTCATCCGTCAATCACTAAAGAATGTGTTTACCGACGACACCGTAGAATAGGTTGTAGAGATCTGTGGCATTGCACGAGTTAGGGACACACACGTGGATTGTGACGACAGGCAAAAGCTTTGCTAAGGCAGCCTGAAATGTAAAAATGAAATCAGACACAGACAGACACAGACACATGCATCCAGAGGCACACATACACACTGACACACAGCCACACACACACACACATGCAGACACACAGACACAGACACAGACACACACACACACAAACACACATACACACGAACACACACACGCACAATGACATACACACACACACACACACACACACACACACACACACACACACACACACATACACACACACATACACGCGCCCAACAATTAATTCAGCCTTTTTCATGGCTGCACAAGGAGATGGTGCATCTGTTTTAATGTTCCATATTATAAATAACGTTGTAGAACTTAAAGGCACACTCAGCTTTATGTAAACCATCAGTTTCTGGTCACAGATAACGTCAGGCTTTTACACACTGTACAAACACCCTTTTGTTTAAACACTCACCGCTTGAGAACATCCTAGGTGCCCTCTGTAAAGAGCGAGCATTTTTCAAAGAATTTATTTTGCGTGGCCAGCCGGATTGTCTGGTACTACAATCGGACGCCTCGTTTTGGCGCTAGAACTAACTTTTAAAATATAAATAATAAATTGACAGCTTGTAACACAAACATTCTTAAATCATAAAAGAGTTCTTTTTTTTATCAAGACAAGATCAGTACAACTCGAAGTTTTGAAAGTTTTAGAAAAGGGAGCCCGGAAGCAGTTCCGCAAGGTCGTGTTTCCCCAAGCAGACGAATTTTCTGCATATCACTTTCTTCTTTGAACCCAACCGCCTCCGATAAGTTCATGTGACTCGCAGTCATTTGTTGCATTTTAGATTCAGAGGTACACAATTACGTGCTATTGCAGATACAGCGAGTCGCATTGAAATCACAAACTGACGATGAAATTGTGAAAAAAAGGAAAGTGGGCGACACGGGTCCACGATGGCTCAGGGGTAAAATAAACCACAAAATCCGGTGTGTGGTTTACGCAGGCTTAATAGCCATTAAAAAGAACTGTGTCAATTAATACTGTTAAAAGCTATTGCAAGTGTGTTCCATGAGGTTAGAATCGTTCTGTAAACCATTTGAGGCAGACTGGGCCTTTAACATTTAGAACTTGGTAATAAATGTAGATTCTGTTATCAACGTTTAACACATTTGGTCTTTGGAATTGAATGTTCACAATCAAATTTCATTTACACATTTAATTTGACACATTTGTTATCTGATTTCCGCTTATCGTTTTGCATTCCGCAGTCATGATAAACGCGTTTTACGTTGTGCTAAGGGATGCCCTTTTGATATCTTATAGTGTTCATATTAATCGAAAATGCATGTCCGTTGTATTTCATCCGTTTTCATGTACACAGAAAGGGTTTGGTTACTTTTTGACAGGTTCACGCTTTACTGTGAGTTACTGTGGCATATACTTGAATGGAGTTTGTTCGATGGATTTCTTTCGCCTTTTTCTTTTGCTGGTTTACAACGCACCGATTGCAACCACGGAATCCATTACTTGATAATTCAAAAAAGTTATTTGAGCTAAAAATGCTCTGCAAAACATTCCCAATATACACAGTTCACCATGTGTGTGCAATATACACAGTTCACCATGTGTGTGCAATATACACAGTTCACCATGTGTGTGCAATATACACAGTTCACCATGTGTGTGCAATATACACAGTTCACCGTGTGTGTGCAATATACACAGTTCACCATGTGTGTGCAATATACACAGTTCACCATGTGTGTGCAATATACACAGTTCACCATGTGTGTGCAATATACACAGTTCACCATGTGTGTGCAATATACACTGTTCACCATGTGTGTGCAATATACACTGTTCACCATGTGTGTGCAATATACACAGTTCACCATGTGTGTGCAATATACACAGTTCACCATGTGTGTGCAATATACACAGTTCACCATGTGTGTGCAATATACACAGTTCACCATGTGTGTGCAATATACACAGTTCACCATGTGTGTGCAATATACACAGTTCACCATGTGTGTGCAATATACACAGTTCACCATGTGTGTGCAATATACACAGTTCACCATGTGTGTGCAATATACACAGTTCACCATGTGTGTGCAATATACACAGTTCACCATGTGTGTGCAATATACACAGTTCACCATGTGTGTGCAATATACACTGTTCACCATGTGTGTGCAATATACACTGTTCACCATGTGTGTGCAATATACACAGTTCACCATGTGTGTGCAATATACACAGTTCACCATGTGTGTGCAATATACACTGTTCACCATGTGTGTGCAATACAGTTCACCACGTGTGTGCAATATACACAGTTCACCATGTGTGTGCAATATACACAGTTCACCATGTGTGTGCAATATACACTGTTCACCATGTGTGTGCAATATACACAGTTCACCATGTGTGTGCAATATACACAGTTCACCATGTGTGTGCAATATACACTGTTCACCATGTGTGTGCAATATACACAGTTCACCATGTGTGTGCAATATACACTGTTCACCATGTGTGTGCAATATACACAGTTCACCATGTGTGTGCATTATACACTGTTGCCAGCATTGTTTTTGCCACCAACTGGGTTTTAAAAGAATCATTGCGATCGGACCGATAAAAACAAGTTGGTCTGCCTACAAGCCAACAGACCTCTTATGATATCTTACCCCAGCAGGGCCGAGGCCAGTGAAGTTCGTGTTAACGTCCAGCTTGCAGAAGTTGCCGTCGATGAGATGTTGTCCGGTGATCACCGGAGATATCTCCATGCACTCGTCGTAGTCTCCAACCAGCACTTTTTGACCTTTCAAAATGCCTGGCTTGATCTTTCCAGCTGCGTCCAGCACTGTAATGTTCATAACATGTAGGGTTTAGACACTTTCATTTCATTTCCTTTACTTTCCTTTCTTCTACTTTTCTGTATTATCCCATTGCTGGGAAATTCGAGTCCCTTAATTCCTTCCAGTGGAAATCTAGCAGAAACAGGAGTCGCGCTACACACGGTCGTGTGTATGTTTAGGTGTATTCAGCCACCTGCACTTATTGCGGAATGACCGAGGTTTTTGTATGTGCCACTGTGTTATGACACGGGGTGGTACATGGATACTGAGCTGAGTCTGCATTATAAAGTTGACCCAAGTCCGCCCCGGCCTGGATTCGAAACCGTGGCTCTAAGATCATAAGTCCGGTGCTGTACCAACTGAGCTACTCGGCCGGCCCCCCTACAGCTGGTTTTCCAGATTATCATACCTTAATTCCTTCCCTCCTCGATCATGTGCACCGCAACAAATATGTGACCCTCCACCACGAAATGAGTCGCATGTCACCTCACGCTGTTCTGCGCTAGGCATAATAATTATAAGTCCGGGGGGTGTCGAGTAACAGTGTGTGTGTCACCTTAGTCACAGGCTTACAACTCAAACAGTGTTCGCTCTTTTCTAAAACGGTTTTCACCACTGGATAGAGAATAAAAAAACTCTTTCAGAAAATGTGAACATATGAAAATCATGAAAAGGTGACATGCGACTCATTCCGTGGTGGAGGGTCACATATGTCCAGACTTGTGCGTGGGATGAGAGCATAACTCAGCTACGACACACACATCAACAGTTGACTACTTCCTGTGCGGGAGAAATTTTGTTACTGAATTAATTTCGCTTATTGACATGGGTGTCAATTGCAGAGATCAATTCGTCGACAAATTCCCTTTCTGCACAGAGCGACACCAGGGTGTTGAGTTTAAGTATTTGTCAAAATGGAAGCTATCACCCTGTGTAACAGCCCGGATAATCTATCGTGGCGATCTCACGTGATCACTTCCACGGGCAAGAGAGTACATTTAAGCAGTCATTTCTGGTGTTAGGAAATCTAAAAATACACAAGAAGAAACTGACATTTGGGCATCCCTATGGATTCATATTTCGATCAATACGTTTCATTTATGTAATTACATTATGGATTTATTTATTTAATCTTCTGGGGTTGATTGAGTGACTGTTTTGTTTCTTTGTTCGAGTTAATATTAGAGCACACATCTCAAGTTTCATTGGTAAAAGCTGTAGCTCAAAATGCCATTGGTTTTGATATTATTCTTTCAGAACAAAAGCTGTAGCCCCTGTATCATCAAGACGCACAATGACTCACTCTTCAGCGCCCATATCTCCATCTTGCCAAGACTCTGCTGAAAGACGTTGAGGTCCTTGACGCATTTTGGAGACAGAACAGTCTGCAGCATGTTGGCATACTGTCCGATCTGTTGCACGATCTGCATCAGCTGCAGTCCTGAAGACACTATTGACTCTGTATCTGTGACAGAAACAGTTGATTTGATTTGCTAAATGAATGGATATATTGTCAATTCAGCTGCACTCCTGAAAACACTATCGACTCTGTATCTGTGACCGAAAAAGTTGATTTGATTTGCTAAATGAATTGATATATTGTCAATTACACAATCGTTTTATGCGCAATGCCTATAGGTAAAAGACAAGTCCAAGGGAAACTATACAAACAGGCAAGCAAGGAAAACAGCCACAAAACTACCAACATTACCAACACCTCCACCACAACAACCGACAGCCAACAAAATAACCAACCACCCCGACCAGCAACACAAACAATAAAAACACAACCACGATCAAGCCAGACCCCATTTACCGCAAGCAACACAAACGAACTGCGGTTACAGGACAAAGAACTTGACATGCTCCTTTTGAAGAAAAGCACATGTATACATATATGCTAAATCATTACAGATACACGCATAAAATTGCTGGCAACTTAAGCGCACAAACAAACAACCAAACATACACCCATTCAGTCACCAATCACAGTTACAACTAAAACATAACACCTACTTATGCCAAGAGTCTTTGCAATGGAAGCAGCTCCTTGTCCTGTCAAGCCCGGGACATTGTTGAGCAGCAGAGTCGCCCAGGCTGGGAGGTTGCCGTTGGCTCCAGGGTTCTGGTTGCCATTAGCAACAGGCGGTAAAGGAGGCTTGGACATGAAAGGAGGCGCTGTGTTGGAGGCAGACATTGGAGAAGACGGTCCATGTATTGAAGCAGATGTCTTGGGCCCTGGAGAAGATGGTCCATGTATTGAAGCAGATGTCTTGGGCCCTGGAGAAGGGTTGAGCGATGTTTGTGACGAGAAAACTGCAGAAGTAGAGGAGGATCCATTTACAGAACTAGGAGTTTTCGTTAGGGCAGGATTCTGTGTCGATGTTGCTAAAGGCATCACGGTTGAACCGTTCGCATTGCTTCCCAGAGAAGATGTCGACTTGGGTTGTAGAGCAACGACCGTGGTGTGAGTTGTTACAGGCACGGACGCTGAGCCAGATGGCAGCTTTCCAGCAGAGATCCCTTGCGTTTGTGGAAGAGATGCTGGGGACTTTGTCGACGCTGTCGGCGAACCCGCGATAGGAGTGCCTGTTGTTGATGTTGTTGCTGAGTAACATCTCTGATTGAAACTCACGAAGACGAAGAGGACGATGACAGATTTGGATAAGAAGAGCGGCTTCATTTTGGTGTGTAATCGTGGGGTGTGTTACGCTGGGAAGACTGGTCCAAGCAGATGTCGTGATTTGCTGAAAGGGAAATAATCATGTATTAATGCGTGTGTGTATTTCTATTGTGAGGTCAATGGGGTTAATCTATAATACCGACATTGAGTTTGTATCAAATGACAATTATCTTCTTTTTTACGTTTCTTTCATTCTCTCTAAAGTTAATTGATATAAGAACCATGATAAACTTTAAACAAGACACATATCACACATTTCGGATTTTTCAAAAAAAGAGTACCCAAACAAAACGTCATAAATTGAACAAAAATAAAGCAATCTTCATAAAATTTATTTACACACACAAGTAGCCTCTGCAGGATTTGCACAGAAAATTTGAGCGTTCTAGTTTGTCTTTCAGCAAAGTTATGCTCATTCTACAGAACATGCTCCAAATGGCCTCCCCCGGATTTAAATCCCCCAGATTTCTATCTTTGGGGGTTCCTGAAAGACAACGTCTACAGGAACAACCCACAGACAATCACAGAACTCAAGAGAGCCATCACAACAACCATTCGCGGAATCTCGCAACAGGAGTGTGTGCGGGTGATTGATAACTTTGCGCGGCGAGTTCAAGTTTGCCTGCAGCGGCGCAGAGGCCATTTATAGCATGTTCTGTAGAATGAGCATAACTTTGCCGAAAGACAAGCTAGAACGCTAACATTTTGTGTGCAAATCATGCAGAGGCTACTTGTGTGTGTAAATAAATTTTATGAAGATTGCTTTATTTTTGTTTAATTTATGACATTTTGTTTGGGTACTCTTTTTTTGGGGTCACCCTGTATGTTGCAAGATTTAAACACATGCTCGATCCTCTGATGTCCATGTTCCGCGAGTGATGTATTTGACAAAGCTCGTTTAGAACTGAACACAAAAACCCACTTTGTGAAAATATTCCTAAATTTATCTCAGAATCCAGTGAAAACGGAAATTAATTATGAACAAAAATGTGCACGGTTTAATCGTCTCACTTAAAATTCAAAACATATCTCACTTAACTTGGATGTCATTGGTACCCTGCATTGAAGAACTAGGGACAAAGACGAATAATACTAAACAAAGGGACGCATTTTTTTCTTCTTCTACAAGGTAGAAAAAAAGAGCAAGAGAGAGAGAGAGAGAGAGAGAGAGAGAGAGAGAGAGAGGGAGAGAGAGAGAGAGAGAGAGAGAGAGAGAGAGAGAGAGAGAGAGAGAGAGAGAGAGAGAGAAGACATAAGGACAGACAGACAGACAGACAGACAGACAAACAGACAGTCAGACCAAGTATCAAATTATCACGAAACAAAGCACATGGCAACACCTACCGTTAAGACACTTTCTGTTTTCTTTCCTTTAATTCCTTTCTGGTTTTTGTCCTTTCTCACATGTTTCCTTCCAGGCTAACGTTCGCACTGTCCATCAAAATAAAACAAACAAAAACTTTCACAAACTTCATCACCTGTATTTTTAGGAATAAGAACACGCACAAAAAGTGTCACCTGTTTGATTCAGAAAGAGACCCGTCTGCTCATCTTGCATATGTTATCTTTGCCCGTCACAAATATTATCTTTATTTGCCCGAGTTTCATCTTTATGGATTAAATTTGTGTCATGTCTTGCTGAGTACGTGTACAGTCTGATTCATTCCAGGTGACAGTGGAATGCGCACGTTAGAGATTAGTTGTGTGCGGTCGGTCGTACGAGTGAGTGACTAACTATGTGTGTGTGTGTTTGTGTGTGTGTGTGTGTGTGTGTGTGTGTGTGTGTGTGTGTGTGTGTGTGTGTGTGTGTGTGTGTGTATGTGTGTATGTGTGTATGTGTGTATGTGTGTGTATGTGTGTATGTGTGTGTGTGTGTGTGTGTGGGGGGGGGGGCGTGTGTGTGTGTCAACGTGTGTGTGTGTCAACGTGCGTGCATACGATCGTGTGCGGTCGTGTATATTTCATTTATATAATTTACTATAGAGCCACAAGTGTTTGGTTTGTTTATCAACAGAACTTTCCTCGATACAGAAATTCATTTAAAATCATGCTTAAAACATTGAATGTGGTGGTTTTTTTAGAGTTACTTTAACCGTTGCAATACAATGGCGTTTCCTTTTTCAGCTACGATATACCGTATACCTAATTATTACGGTAAAATTGACCACATACACGCACAAACACACAGTAAATAAGTCAACAATGGGAAGAAAGAGACCGACAGACAGACCGAGAGCGAGAGCGAGAGAGAGAAAGAGAGAGAGAGAGAGAGAGACAGAGACAGAGACAGAGACAGAGACAGAGACAGAGACAGAGAGTAATAAATACTTTTAGTTTTTTTAAAGGTAAGCTCTGAAAATCGAAGAGTCAATGATGAACTGATAGGAATGACTTGGGAAGTTAGAAATAAGAACGTATACTGTCCTGCTCGGTCTGAAAGCAGAGCATTGCTGATGATGACGGCTTCAAGCAACATAACAAATCAAAAGGTAGAATCATGTTTGCCTGCAACTTTGACATCAAGTGAAGCAACTCATATTTCTGACACTGAGAGTTTCTTTTCAAGCTTCAAACGTTGTATTAATAAACTCCGCACTGGTTTTTTTGGGGCAAATAAACTCGTTCAAACCAGGTTTAAAAAATGTGACTTGGAAATAAACATGAAACAATACCCTTGCATATTCCTATCTTTCGGTAGTGTCTTCCATTGTAACTATAGTTTATTTGTCCTCAATACAAATCATTCAATCGTTATCAAAATACATACAGTTTTGATTTTGAATCAACCAGAGCGA
>NC_090258.1:19895023-19897523 GCF_037325665.1 Littorina saxatilis
AATGTGTGTGTGTTATTCGTTTTTTTCTACATTTTTTGTATTTCTTCAAAACTAGATTCAATTAATTTTAGTCATAACATATCAAAGATAGAATTATTACAAGTCACACCTATTATTGACCAACTATTAGCAAAGGAAAGTGAGTGATCGTGTTATGTGATGATTGATATTAATTTGTTCCAGGACACCCTCAAGTTATGCAGACCAATGACGGATTTGTGTTGGAGGTGCCAAAGCAACAACACCAAGATATTTCGCGGTGCAAACCTGACCGACGAAGAGAAGGGTGAACTTATGCTGTAGCAACAGCGACACTTGAGTATAGTGGTTGCAGAGCGTCAATTCTACAAGGATGAAATAGCCCAGTGCAAGACGGCTGTCCAGGGGATTGGATTGACCGCTCTCACGGAGACTGCCCCAAACTCACGCCCCATTGCTGTTCATTATAGCTTTGATTTTGCGCAGCAGGTGCATCTTCCAAGTAACGCTGCACAACCGGGCCCAATGTATTTCCTGGTGCCGAGGAAATGTGCCATCTTCTGTGTCAACTGTGAGGCCATCCCTCAACAAGTCAACTTTCTTGTCGACAAAAGCGTCAACTGCAGTAAAGGGTCCACTGCTGTAATCAGCTACTTCCACTTCTTCTTCGAGAAATACGGACTAGGAGAGCAAGTGCTCAGTCTGCATTGTGACAACTGTTCAGGGCAGAACAAACATAACTTTGTAATGTGGTACCTGATCTGGCGCGTCATGAAAGGCCTTCACACAGAGATCAATGTACACTTCATGCCAGCCGGGCATACAAAGTTTGCCCCCGACTGGGCCTTTGGCCTGCTAAAGAAGTTTCCGGCGATCCGAGGTGTCCTGCCGACAGCCTCGATGATTTGTGCGAGGTCGTGCGAGAGAGCACAGCAGTGAGCCACGTTAACATTCCACAGCTAGTCGGCAGGGAGGATGGCTCTACTCTTGTCAACACGTACGACTGGCAGACCTTCCTCAAGCTAGCGTTCAAGCGCCTGCCTGGCATGCTGAAGTTTGCCCACTTCAGAATGTCACACCAGCACCCTGACTGTGTCTTTGTGAAGATGTCTCTGGCTGAAGTTGAGGAGCAGCGGAACCTGCTGGTCAGCCGGGAAGCTTTCTGAGCCTTGGCAGACATGCCACTGATTCTGCCCACCCCCGGACTCTCGCGTGAGCGAGAAACATACCTGTTCCCCCAGATTCGTGAGTTTGTGCGCGAGGACAAGAGGGATGTGATGTGTCCACCCCCCCCCCCCCCCCCCCCCCAACTAACCTGCTTTCTATCTACTCATAGTATATGGTTTATATTGTAGTACATTTTTGTGTACACTACATTGGCTACACACTGTGATGCTACCGGGACTTTGTGGCAGTAAATGTTTTCAAGTTTAAGGATGACATTTTAAATAATGGAACTGGCTTGACTTCAGATCTGTGCAATCATGAAGTTCATTGTGTTTATTATTTGGATTGACTTGTGAATCAGGATTATTGAGACTCTTTGCTTTCAAACCTGTAGTGTGTAGTTGAAGGATAACGGTAAGGAATAGCAAAGCAAAATGCTGATACAAAAATTATTAGATTATAAACTTACCTCTGTTCAAAGTATTTGCCAGTACATTCGTCTGTTCGACCTGGTTCTCTGACAGTTACAGCTGTTGCCTTCTAGACTCAAAGCTGCACCCCCCCCCCCTCTCCCTCTCTCCCTCTCTCTCTCTCTCTCTCTCTCTCTCTCTCTCTCTCTCTCTCTCTCTCTCTCTCTCTCTCTCTCTCTCTCTTTTCTGTTTCGGTTTTCAGTGGGAAAATTTTGCTTGCACTACTTTTTCCTTAGTTTTATCTTCAATTAAATTGTATATTTATTGTATGGAGAACAATCGACTTCAACCATTCTGATTCGTTTGAAATATTCATGTTTTAATGAGATTGATGTATCGTTCATATTTAAGTTCACTCAAGTAACCACAAATAAAACCCAAGTGAGATCAGTACTCTGTGACTTATTGTTTCGGTTCGTAAAAATGAACTTTAATAATAGGGCCTAATACTTAAAATATCAAGCTTATGCTTTACAAACTAAGACAATGAATTATTTGAGAGAAGGTTTAAGTTGCACATGGCTTAAAAGCATTATGTATTTTATGGAAGAGCATGGATAATTTTGACTACTATTTTGGTGAGACCTATTTGGTTTCTCGAATCACACTATCAACTGTACTTTAAAAATCTCACAAATCCTACAGTGATGCAAAATCACCATGGAAACAAGCATAACACTGTTGTTTAGTGTACTCTGTACACATTTTATTCCATTAGAACGAAATTTAAGCATGGTTGCTAGGGACTCTTCGCTGTTGAATGTGTCCAAACTTTAATCCAATTTCCTCAAAATGGCCGCCATTAATACCCGTATTTCAAACTGCTCCTGAGTCTTCATTTTTGGGAGTATCCTTTTCATTCAAACATCACATGAAAGCTTGTT
>NC_090258.1:19900023-19912523 GCF_037325665.1 Littorina saxatilis
ACACACACCACACACATACGAGTACAGACTCATGCACGCGTGCGCGCGCACACACACACACACACACACACACACACACACACACACACACACACAAACAGTAACACTAACACATGTGCACAAAATGAACACAAACACACACACTGCGCGAGAGAGAAAGACTTCAGGGAGGCATGACGTCATGATGCATTAATTGACGTCAAAGACTTTCGACCGTGACGTATTCTTCTTACGCGAGCTTTATCCATAGACTTGGAAACTACGGAATTTCTACCCGTCCAAAACGGCCTTAGGTGGCGTTTGCTGAAAAAATGGGGGCGACTATTGCACCCACCGTATTTTTGTTAGTATGGTCCCAATTTTTGGTGAACTTCCATCTCCACCTGTAGCACGTAGCCGGGCACAAAGAATCCTTCTTTATCATGTATTATTCGGTATGCACATTTCTCAAGTCGATTACAGTATAGCGTTCACGGGATACCTCCAGCTTCGCTGGGATAACTGGACATTTTTAAGTGCCTATAACCTATGGCTCTAGGCCCTTTTCAAAAAAACATAATTCTACAGAATAGAACAATTCAATGTGAATGTTTAGGTGTAGCTGCTATATAAATGTTCCATCATTATTAAGTAAGTGTCATAATGGCAGTTGATGCGTAGTGTTGTGGTTTGTTGGAGTGCGCCGTGCGGCCCAACACATACGTCTTCAGCACTCGAGGTTTCTGTCAGGGTTACCTCACCCTTAGCTCATGGCCCGAGGACCTGCCCTGTGAGCACAAGGTTGGTCCATATTAGTCTGGCCTCTACCCTTCGACCTGTCCAGCTTGGGAAGCCCTGCCAGGAGTTTACACTCCCGCTGGCATAGCTCTTAGGGTCACCGAGACACGCAAACCACCACACCACGTTAAGGAATGGACCATGTGGTGGGTTAAGTGATGTAACAAAACACCTTACTCTTTCAACTGGGCAAAATACTCAACAATATGCATGAAACACGTTCACAATAGTATATATTTTACAGCTTACAATACTCACACACACAAAAACACACAGACAACAGACACACATAGAGACACACACTCACGCACGCACGCATGCGCGCGCTTGAACACCAAAACAACAACAAAGACAAAACCAGTATCACCAACAAGAAAAAGTTATGTATGGTCACAGGATCACCAGAATCTTTCCCCTTGACCGACAACAAAGAGAAGACATCTCATTAGCCACATCTTGACAGATCTAAAGGTTGTCTCTCACACTTGTCGGCAGCTTCAAAGAGCAGGTGAACTGAAGTGAACTGAAGAAATTACAGGTTACAGGTGGGGACACCCTTACCTTGTCGGGATAATCATATTCTTGGTCTCTTGATATCATAGCGTACGTCATTCAAAGCGTGAATATAATGCATAATTTACACGCTTTCGGCTCCTGTTTTGTACGAGTGAGAACGTATGATAGTCGTGTTCGCGGATGTGAGAATGGTTTTTACTTTCTTTGCTTTCTCCCTGTATCATTATTGTAATCTTGTGTGTGTATCTCTGTTGGTGTGATAGTTTGTGAGAGAGATAGAGAGAGAGAGAGAGAGAGAGAGAGAGAGAGAGAGAGAGAGAGAGAGAGAGAGAGAGAGAGAGAGAGAGAGGGAGAGGGAGAGGGAGAGATAGAGCGAGAGTATGTGTGTGTGTGTGTGTGTGTGTGTGTGTGTGTTTATGTGTGTGTGTGTGTGTGTGTGTGTGTGTGTGTGCGTGTGCGTGCGTGTATGTTTGAGTGTGTGCGTGTGCGTGCGTGTATGTATGAGTGTGTGTGTGTGTGTGTGTATATATGTGTGTGTGTTGTATATGTGTGTGTGTGTGTGTTTGTGTGTGTGTGTGGGTGTGGGTGTGGGTGTGTGCGCACGCGTTTCTGTTTGTCTGTATCTGCCTGTGTGAGTGTCGGTATTTGTGTATCTGTGTGTATCTCTATGTGCCTGCCTGTGTGAGTGTCGGTATTTGTGTATCTGTCTGTATCTCTATGTGCCTGCCTGTGTGAGTGTCGGTATTTGTGTATCTGTGTGTATCTCTATGTGCCTGCCTGTGTGAGTGTCGGTATTTGTGTATCTGTGTGTATCTCTATGTGCCTGCCTGTGTGAGTGTCGGTATTTGTGTATCTGTGTGTATCTGTACCTGTGTGCCTCTTTCTCTGTGCTGTCCTTGACCGGGGTTTAAACTGCAGTTTTATTACCTCACTATCTTGAAAAAAGGTCTTTTCTATTATTCAAACTGCGTTCAAGAAATCGGCTTCCACGCTCTTTAAATTGTAATTCCCGATCCGCCCAGCTACTCAAACCAGTCCCCCCCTTATCACCGTCCTAGATTTTACAATGTCGTGGACTAGAACCGATCCTCTTAAGAGACAAGATTTTACGAAGAGGAAAAGACGAAGAAGAAAAAGGGGGGGGGGGGGGAAGGGGGGAGAATATAAAAGAAAGAGGAGAACAGTGAGAAGAGAAAAAACCCATTGGGTGTTTGTATTTATTGTAAGCTGCAGCGCTTATCCTTGCGTTTCGCAAAATGTAATCCTCTCTTTTATTGTCTGAAGAGCGGATTGCTCTGGGAGAGTAGTTTGGCCAAGACAGAGAGAACGTCTCGGCTTTAGTTTTGCGCCAACGGCACATTATAAAAAAAATAACATAAAAAGCGATAGTTTAGGGGATAAGACAGTCGTGTGGTTTGTAGTTCGGCTTTTTGCGGTGAAGAAACATATACAGAGAAAGAAAACTAAAATGAATCACTTAAAGATTAGAAACGGATAGTGTTGTTGGGCACCAGGTGCCTCAGTGCATGCGTTCTTCTCAACTGCAACCTTGGCCAAAAACTAGTGTACCGGTGTTTCTGCTCCAACACACACACACACACACACACACACACCCACACACCCACACACCCACACACACACACACACACACACACACACACACACACACACACACACACACACACACACACAAGAAAACATGAAAACTCGTAAAGTTTGAAGCCCGATATGCTTCGAGAATCATCTGTTGTTGTTTTTCCCGCGTTGAAGGTCAACAAACCATGAAGCAAACAAAGAAACGATACAAATTCAACAAACAAACAAGCTTACTGTAAAACTCACAAAATTGCTGAGTGACAGAAGTGACACCCCCCCCACACACACACACATACACACACACACACACACACACACACACACACACAAACACACACACACACTTGGATAAATGATAAGCCACACAAATATTGACAACTCCACTCCTCTTCCGTTCTGAAAGGATTATCGCATACTGCCTATTTGGCAAACGTCTACAAATTCCAACCTTCATGTCAGATCAAGCAGCAAGATGTGCCTAAAGTCTGCACATTCTGTTATCCATTCTGACCTAACAGTCTAGCACCCATTGTCAAGATACGTCTGTGAAGCTGAAATTTCATGCAGAAGTCACATTCACGTAAAGTCATTGAGTTACAACGCCCACCCCGATTCAACGCTACCCATTGTGGTGTGGCCGGGTATATCCGTCCGAGACAGATTGTAAAACTGATAAACTGAGATCGTTAATTAAGGGGGAGACGATGTACATAGCCTACTCGATAATTAAAATAGCATGTGTTTTATGCCTAAAGTGTATTTATTTTTGCGCGGATATTTTTCAGTTTGGAATAATTGGGTTTTTAATTATCATTCTAAGCTTCATTTTGAGACCATGCCCATTGTGTGTAATGTGATGAAACTTGCAATGTTTGCAAAGTGAATTGGAATAAATAGTTTAGCCACATTAATTTTGCTGCAACACATCAGTAACTGACTGTCATAAACTTGGCATTTTTCATTGTTAATGTTCTTGTGTGTCTATGAACATGTTTTAACAGATGAAATGTTTGACCTAGTTTCTCTTAACGAAATCTGAGCAAGAACAAAGTGATGTTCTCTATGTGAACTGCATAGTTATGTTTCAAATATAGATCCTCGTTGAAATGTTTTAAACCAAACCGACGTATGTTATTAGTCCATAAGCTAACATGGACACTGATACAGTGATACCATTCGATAACATTCTTCTTCTTCTTCTTCTTCAGCGTTCCAGAATTTTCTGGATACGTGTGGGCTCTTTTGCCCATTTGGGTTCCCCACTCTGAGAGCATAGTAAGCTTCACTCCGCTTTCGTTGAGTAGGCATGCTGGGTATTTTCGTGTTTCCATAACCCACCGAACTCCGACATGGATTACAGGATCTTTTTCGTGCGCACTTGGTCTTATGCTTGCGTGTACACACGAAGGAAGTTAAGTCACTAGCAGGTCTGCGCATAAGTTGACCTGGGAGATCGGAACAATCTCCACTCTTAACCCACCAGGCGGCAGCGACCGGGATTCGAACTCACGACCTCCCGATTAGGAGGCCGACGTCTTACCACCACGCCACTGCGCCCGTTATCATACTTTCTAATATGAAGAGTCAAAGTGTATTCCTAATAAAAACAGAATTAGTTGTTTTACGCTTGTGCTCTCATCAGGCTTTTTTTTTTTGTTACTACACGCACAGAGTATATTTTCAAATAGCAAACGAAAAAAAGTTAGTTTTTAAAGAACAGAACGTTGTCGGAAGCAAGAAAATTGGTGCAGAAATAAAGGCACACAACATAATTATTTAAAAATATGACTATCGTAACAGATTGTTTTCTTTGGCCTCTACCCTAAATCAAGACTGGTAGAACTGATGACAAGAAACTTTTTTTTACATTTTTTTTTTAATATACACATGAACATGATATAGAGCATTCACAAGGTTTAGGAACAGAAAGTAAGACAAGAAACTATTAAGCCAAAGCTCGTAAACTAGTAAACCCCTCTGTCACTGTATGCCTGCATTATTAGTTGTCAGTAATTATTACATGTGCTGATTGTTCTCTTTGCCTGCGCGCGTATAGTATGTTGGTTATGTTTGGTCATAGTATGTTTGCTTATGTTTGGTCGTTACCTTTGCCTGTGCGTGTATTGTATGTTTGGTCGTTTTCTTTGCCTGTGCATGTATAGTTTGTTGGTTATGTTTGGTCGGTTTCTTTGCCTGTGCGTGTATAGTATGCTTGGTCGATGTATGTATTGTAAAGCGCTAAGAGTAGACATTTTTCTAGAATAGCGCTATAAAAGTTTGCATTATTATTATTATTATTAAATTGAGACTGTACTGTGATGACTGTTAGGCTACGAGGGCGAATAAAAGTTTAACATGCAAGGTGAGATATTGGGGCAGATACCTTACCTTCCCTTGAGTTATTAAACACAGGATGTACCAATGACTTGTGGTACGAGTTGGGTGGTATACATTTAACGACGGAGGACATCGGACGCTTAGAAAAACCCATAGAAAGTACTTTCGTTTATCCTAGAAAGTGGGTCCTGGTAAGCCAATCATACGCACTCGTCATTTTCTTTCACCGCATTGAATTTGTTCGACTAAAATAAATTATTAAAAAAATAAAAATAAAAATAAAACAATGCTGTTACTGAGTCGTTCACCATTTCAAACATTTTAATGACATATGTTACATATGGTAGCAAGATAAACCTCGTTTTCAGAAATGTTGCAATAAACGCCTTCACACACTTCTTAGCCTACTTTTATACTCTTCTACCGGATAACATCATGATCACCATTTCCGGTTACGCTTCAGAAGTGATCAAATTGGTGGAAACACACACGCCCACAAGACTGTCATCACTAAATAGCAAGAAAACCTGATCCGGGCTGGCTCCACAAAGACTATTAACGTCTTAGCCAGGAGATCTGTTCCGGACTTTAACATCGAGTTTGTCTTCTTAGAAAGGATTCGTTTTACAAAACACAGCAGTAATCCTTTAAATGACTCCTGTGCATTCGTTAGACATAGTGGGATACTCTGAGGAGGGTAAGAGACTTGTGAAGTGTAACACCATTTTGTGACTGTATATTATCTTTGTGAAAATATGTACGATTTCTATCTCTTATCTGCCATGGGCCGCACAAGAACGCGTGACTCATAAAAATGCTTCCTTTCCAGTATATATTCCTTTATTTTATCGTTTCTGTGTTTAATAGTTAGTTCTTATGTTCGTATGTTGTTTTTCTTTGTTTGTCTGACGTTTTGCTTTATTTGTTCAATTATGTGTGTTCTAGCTTAAAGTACCGATGCGCGAATATTGCGTCT
Source organism: Littorina saxatilis (assembly GCF_037325665.1). NCBI lineage: Eukaryota > Metazoa > Mollusca > Gastropoda > Littorinimorpha > Littorinidae > Littorina > Littorina saxatilis. Next base: position 19,906,226 of record NC_090258.1, read on the forward strand.
TCTTTGTAAGATGTAAGCGTCTTGTCCCTCAAGTTTAAACGTGTAAAATTAGGATGAAGTCGTTATGTATGTGTGGTTTTTTTTGGTCCAGTCTATCTATTTTCCGAAAAAGTGATCCAATATGTCACAGTTTCCTTAATCGTAGGATGGTAACAGTGAAAAATTTGAAGCTGAAAGTATCTTTTCACCGCGAGGACGTTGCTGTCTCCCCCCTCCCCCCCCTCCCATCAACCAACTACATATCAAATCATTGCTCAGAGCTAATTACTTAGTACATATATCTAAATATAATGTTGTAGTGTCTCGTTTGCCTTTACGATACATGCACCACCACTGACGTCTATGTGATATAATCAAATGAATTTAATTTGATTTGATTTGATTTGATTTGGAGTAAGAATAAGTCAACGGGTGTCTGATGACCACAACACTCTCCGTGAGAGTCTGGACGTATTTGCTTCAAACGTCACGTACGTACACTATTTGAACCAGAAAACAAGATGTACTAAAGAAACGTAGACGTGACAATTCATACACCTATTAACATGAATTTTAATTAATTCCTTAACACTACTAAAAACAGACATATAGTATATCCTGTACATGCATGTGCCCAGCACTGAAACATCACATTTTCCCTTTCGCCATACTTATTGAGTTTGACCTAGATTAACCTCTATGCAGAGTCAGCAAAGTTTTTATTTGTCGTTTATCACGATTCTTTTTCAAATTAATATATAATTGATTTGTAGATGTGATAATTTTAATTGATGGTGATAGGCATAGTGATAGTGGCAGTGATGGAGGGACAGGAACACACACATCCACTCCCCCCTCTCCCCCACACACATCCACACATATACATAAATACACACGCACGCGCACTCACGCACACACACATACACACACACACACACACACACACTCTCTCTCTCTCTCTCTCTCTCTCTCTCTCTCTCTCTCTCTCTCTCTCTCTTACTTGCCTCTGACACAGATCGGCTACCAACCCCCATCTCACCCCCCCACCCCCACCCCTCTCTATCCACCCATCTCACCACCACTCTCCCAACCCTCCCCCTGACCTCCACTTTCCTAAACACACCTCACCCATCTTGAAAAACCCAAAATCTGGGACCCCGATGCCTCATTATCCAGTCTTCATCTGAGCTTCTCATGCTTACAAACTCCCGCAGTTCTATGACATCAAAGTCCTGAATGTCAATCTCCATGACAAGACGGCACAACGGTGACCCGCTGAGCTACCGCGGAGAGCTACAAGATCTGTGACAATGGACTTTGCTGATGAGCTTTCACAACTGAGACAAGTGCAATGGTGGACGATTAGTTTCGTCTTGCTCCACTCGAGTGGATGGCCAGCTCAAAATGAGGCAGGATTTGAGCGCTTTGCTAAGAGTGTTTTGGGTAAGATGTTGTAGTCGAGTCCTTGGTTAGGCTTAAAAAACGAATTCAGAGTTTCCGATTCCTGACCGACCCTATTTTTTTCCTTCCAATCCCAGAACTTTTTTGAGCTTCCAACAACAACAACAAAATGACACGACTCGAGAGGAAAGTACACACTTCTACTGCATGTAGGGAACGCAACTCGCGAAAGTGCAGGCCAATACAAAGTCAAATGCGCCTGGGCAAAAAGAAAAGGAAAGAAAAGCTAATTTTTTATTTGATTTTATTTTCGTTTTGCCTTGCCATCGGAGACAAACATTTTGTCGATTTTTGGGGGATTTTTTGGGGAAGGGAGGGGGGGGCGGGGGTTGGCTTTAGGTCAACAATGTAGAACTGTCTTTTTGATGTCGATGGGGTCTTTAATGTAACATGGTGCAGTAAAAGCAGGATTATTTCTGAGAAGGCATTTCCCGATAAATTGCATGAGAGAGAGAGAGAGAGAGAGAGAGAGAGAGAGAGAGAGAGAGAGAGAGAGAGAGAGAGAGAGAGAGAGAGAGAGAGAGAGAGAGAGACGGAGTAGGGGGGGGGGGAGGGGGTTTACAAAGCTATTTTTCCAAAGCACAACGCAATCATTTCTATGACAGGTCAGACTGACTGGCACAAAGAAATGTGACCGCAGAAAAGGAGATCATTGACCCCGACCTGCCAACCATTGTAAGACTGCTGAGAGCAATAATGGCAATGACATGGGTATCATTATATAGTGACCCCCTTTCTTATGACCAATGTAATAGGCATACCTGAGGAGGGATGAAATGGGTGGAGAAGTTAGGGGGGGGGGGGGGGGGGGGTGGGGGGTGGGTGGATGTGGCTTTTTCAAGTAGCTAAGAAGGTCTGCCATCGAATGTGAAAGTTGACAGGAAATATTACGAACACGCTATAGGAACAGTATGTGCACACGCAGTATGTGTACTACTACTACTACTACTACTACAACTACTACTACTACATTAACAACAACATCATCAACAACAACAACAGCAACAACAACAACACGCAGGAAGAGAGTGTGCAGAGGTAAAGAGGAGGCCCCGGAACAAACAAGACATAAATCACTGAGAGAAACGAGGCAAAACCCCACAAAAACGAAACAAAACAGAGCAACAAAAAAAAATCGACAAGGTTCATCAGCGCGTTTTCCAGCGATCTTTCCTGACATCTTAAAGACGGCAAAGCTGCCAAATCGTCACCTCGTCTTGATTTTCTTTCTGCTTCAAATTCGTTTTATAACCCCAATAATGATTATTAAGATATGGGATGATGAGCTGAAGACGACATGTCGTTCCGCTCCGATGAATCCAGTGACACGATAACTCTCAGTGCACGTGACCAACCCCAGTATGGTTGCAGACATAATGGCGGCGAAATGTTAACGGCTGTACAATAAGGTCTTAGAAGACATCGGCATTTGTGAATATGTGAGCTATTCTAGTCAAGTTTTATTTTATTTTGGGGGGTTTGTTTTGTTTGGGCGAGTGATGAGGGGGTGGGTTTAGGGAAGGTGAGTAAGTTTTGAAGGGAGACGATGAAAGAGGATGGGGTGGTGGGGTGGGGGTGGGTGGGGTGGAGGGCGAAGGCGAGCGAGAGCATCGTTATGCAAAGGGCGGGGGGGGGGGGGGGGAAGAATACACAAAGGTGTAGAAGGTGAGAAAGAAAGAAAAGGAGAAAGAAAAAAAAAGAACGAATGGAACGAAGACAGAAAGACAGAAAGAAATGGGAAAAAAGAAAGAAAGAAAGAAAGAAAGTAAGAAAGACAGGAAGAAAGAAAGAAAGAAAGAAAGAAAGAAAGAAAGTAAGAAAAACAGAAAGAAAGAAAGAAAGAAAGACAGAAAGAAAGAAAGAAAGAAAAGAGACCATTCTTTTCTGCACTTGTTACTCTGATTGAAAACCGATGCGAAAATGAAATGTGCTGGTTAATAAACATCACATGGGTTTCTTCGTTTCTTGCAAATCTGCTTTTGCTTTTCGCGTTTGTCTGCAAACCGCTTCGTCTTTTTCCCCCTCGGTAAGTAAGAGGGGAAATCCTCATTTCATCAAAGAAGAGAAAACAGTTCTCGTTGCCAAAAGCAATTAGGCTACACGAGATATTCATTTGCTTTTGCGTTTGCTGTAACAATAGACTGCAGTCTGGAAGAATCACAACGCGCACCCAATGAAGTCCAAAATTGTTCCAAGCTGGATGAAAGCCAATGGATTTACCTGCAAGGTTTTGATGGCAATGTTGTAACAGGACAATTGCGTCAACTAAAGTGGATGTCAATTAACACATTAACGAGGAAGGAAAACAGTGGAGGTTCATCGAGGGAAGACTTAAGGAAAACAAAATCCAAACTAAAATGAAATCTAATGTACTGGGAAGCGTTTGTATTGCTGATGGCAGTATAAACAACATTGTTATAACACAATCCAAACTAAAATGAAATCTAATGTACTGGGAAGCGTTTGTATTGCTGATGGCAGCATAAACAACATTGTTATAACAAAATCCAAACTAAAATGAAATCTGATGTACTGGGAAGCGTTTGTATTGCTGATGGCAGCATAAACAACATTGTTATAACAAAATCCAAACTAAAATTAAATCTAATGTACTGGGAAGCGTTTGTATTGCTGATGGCAGCATAAACAACATTGTTATAACAAAAATCCAAAAACAAAGACTGCCAACGTTCCAAAAAAATTTCAATAACAAACGGTCCAACAACCTACCTTTCTTGTTTTTTGATTTTCAACATTGTTATGATAACACCAACCTTAATTGTAGTTGTTGTTTTTATAGGACCATAGGACCAGCCATACTCGTCAGTCTGTCGACATGCCATCAACAACACTAACATCGGCATCATCGTCAACAAGAACATCAAAAACGACAACGACGACGACCGCCAGTGTCGACAACACCAACAACACCAACACTATAACAATATCGATGATGTACCTCGACAACGGACCAATGCAGTAAAACGGCTAAATATTCCAAAAGCATCATCATCATCATCATCATCATCATCATCATCATCATCATCATCATCATCATCATCATCATCATCATCATCATCATCATCATCATCACCACCACCACCACCATCATCATCATCATCATCATCATCATCATCATCATCATCATCATCATCATCATCATCATCATCACCAACATCTTCTTCTCCTTCTTCTTCTTCTTCTTCTTCTTCTTCTTCTTCTTCTTCTTCTTCTTCTTCTTCTTCTTCTTCTTCTTCTTCTTCTTCTTCTTTTTTGCAGTAGGAGCACCACCACGACCACCATCACCACCAACATCACCACCACCACAACCAATACCGAGCACAGATGACCTAGTGATCCAGTTTTACCACCACCGTCAGTTTCAGTTTCTTTGTTGTGCAATGAACCTCAGCACACAACAGTTGCTTGAAAGATAGGAGTGGACAGCTTCTCCTGATAATGTGGCAGTTCTTAACACAATGACGGAGCTACTGTATGAAAGATAGGAGTGGACAGCTTCTCCTGATAATGTGGCAGTTCTCAACACAATGACGGAGCTACTGTATGAAAGATAGGAGTGGACAGCTTCTCCTGATAATGTGGCAGTTCTCAACACAATTGTCTACTGACGGAGCTACTGTATGAAGTTTCAGTATCAGGAGTGCAGTACGAATTGAGAGAAAGGTCGTGGCTTGTGTGTGTGTGTGTGTGTGTGTGTGTGTGTGTGTGTGTGTGTGTGTGTGTGTGTGTGTGTGTGTGTATATATGTGTGTGTGTGTGCGTGTGTGTGTGTCTGTCTGTCTTTGTGTACCTGTGTGCGTCTGCAGTGTGTCCGTGTTTATGGACATGACGTATGTCAAAGTTTGCACAGATCAATGGTGTTTATGTTACTGTAATACGAGGTTGTTTAAATGAGAAAGAATGTACTTTTAGTGAGAAGAATCTCCGACCCACATCATACCACACAGATTTCCACAATGTTCTTTCCGGACCGTTTGGAAATTCTCACGCAGTGATGTCACAGGATCATAGGGGCACGTGCAGCTGAAGACGCGAGCGGACACTATAGAGGAAGGAGGTTGTTATCGCTACGATTAGTTTTCATTACCAATGATTGTGCCGAGCACTTGGGTGTTACAGTCGAACCGTCAGTCGTGACCACCTTTCCATAGCGATCACCTGCCTCTAAAAAATATCGCCTTTTCATAGCGACCACCTGCATACAGCGACCACATTTTGTCGGTTCTTTGGGTGGTCGTTTGAGACAGGTTTGACAGTACTTCGTCTTTGCTGGGGAAGTCAAAGAGTCTGAGAGGTTGTTTTCACCATGGTTATTGCTATGAGGCGACGGGCGCTGTGGCGGGGTGGTAAGGCGTCGGCCTCTTAATCGGAAGGTCGAGGGTTCGAATCCCGGCCGCGGCCGCCTGGTGGGTTAATTGTGGAGATTTTTCCGATCTCCCAGGTCAACTTAGTTATGTGCAGACCTGCTAGTGGCTTATCCCCCTTCGTGTGTACACGCAAGCACAAGACCAAGTGCGCACGGAAAAGATCCTGTAATTCATGTCAGAGTTTGGTGGGTTATAGAAACACGAAAATACCCAGCATGCTTCCTCCGAAAGCGGCGTATGGCTGCCTTAATGGCGGGGTAAAAACGGTCATACACGTAAAATTCCACTCGTGCAAAAACACGAGTGTACGTGGGAGTTTCAGCCCACGAACGCAGAAGAAGAAGAAGAAGCTATGAGGCGACTCTGGGACTCTTTGAGGACAAAGTAAAGTGGAAGATGGCCAAAGGTGTTGTCTCCTTATTTGGTATTGTACATGTTACGGGCGGGGATGTAGCTCAGTCGGTAGCGCGC
>NC_090258.1:19917523-19927523 GCF_037325665.1 Littorina saxatilis
ATCACAAGTTAAAAAAGACTCGGACAGTAGAAGACAAATCTTAAAGCGAGACTGAGACATAAGTCACTACATGTCTATTTGGCGATGGTGTGGGCAACATCAGTATTACAATGTCTAGAGAAAATCAGAAGGAAAAAACTGAAGATCTTTACTTATTAAAACTCAAGTCATCATTGATAGCAGTTTATTTGACTTTAAAACGTGTTAACGACAACCTCTTCAAATGATCACCGTTAATTAACATACAAGTTATAAACACGGCCATACACGCTTACAAGCATACCTCATTATTAGCAATGTTATTCCCCTAGATACAAAAATGTAGTAAGGACCAAGACTTTCTTTCTTTATTTGGTGTTTAACGTCGTTTTCAACCACGAAGGTTATATCGCGACGGGAGGACCAAGTCGCCTGGGACCAAAACCCACAAGGTCAAGCGTAAGAGTCAGCATCTTGACACCTGAAAACATTGCTAACAACAGAACAGTTTCATACCCGCGAACACCAAGATCAGGTTAAATCAGAGCATTGAATTTGCTTTTAGTGTTTCGGAATGCCAAAGGTCAAAGGAACACGTCTTCTCATTACTACTTTTTAAGCTATTTCTCCCACTGCATTTCATTATGAATAACAAGTAACATTGATAAATTGACTTTGAACATGACAGTTTCTGCATGAACAATAAACACAGCATCTTGCTAGTTGGTAATAAGAAAGACTAGACTGTGTGTATTTCTGTACAGAAAACGCATACTCAATTCCAGTGTTCTTCTGATAAACAGTGTCGTCCTGGCATCTGAGTACAATCTTGCAACCAAATCCACGCATATACACGCAGCCCACACACCCCGAAACACACACGCACGCACCCACATACACACACAATCTCTCTCACACACAATCTCTCACACACACAATCTCACACACACACACACACACACACACACACACACACACACACACACACACAAACACCACACATGTCCCAACATCCATCATCTACTTCCGGCCCTAAGATTTAACCACCCCCCCCCCCCACCCCAACCCCTGCAACCCCTTTTGTTTTTCATCTCTGTTTTGAGCCAGGCAGCACAATGTTAATCAAAGAAAAAAAGGAGCCGGCAGCACAGATCTTTTCACCCCCGGGAGTCGCTGTCAGCACTGACAGAAGAGGAGGAACAAAATAAACAAGGGGACGCAAGACCAACCCTTGGGGGACACCAAAGCTGGGCGGGCAAATTGTCCAAACCAATTCTACTGTCCTTCAATTATCATAATTACACACTGGTCTAGACGCTTGATTTTGCCTCTCTCGCCCGAGGAGACAAGATCTCCCGAGAGGCGTTGTCCGCGAGATTTACAAGATGGCCGAAATGGGAGAATAATGACTTGATTGAAATCTTAAGTTGCCACGGCCATTTTTACAAACCATTATCTTTGAAACTGTCCAGAATGAAAAATCACTGACTTGTTTTGATTGGGTTCTCTGATCGTTCGTGGGAATCGGGATAATGGTCGACTTGAGATTTGCATTCAGGTCATTGCGAAGATGCTCTAAGGAGATCCGTAATTGTGGGTGGTTATCTCATGATCTACTTAATAATATTCACCCATGGCGGCCTTTAGATGGCTCATCGCTCATCCAGTTCAATGTGATTTTGACCATTTTGTGGTGAAAAAAAAGAACATCTCTCTCTCTCTCTCTCTCTCTCTCTCTCTCTCTCTCTCTCTCTCTCTCTCTCTCTCTCTCTCTCTCTCTCTCTCTCTCTCTCTCTCTCCCTCTCTCTCTATTTCCCTCTCTCATATACTCTCTTCCCCATCTTTCCCACCCATACGGTCTCCTTTTCTGTGTGTTAATCACAGCATCAAAGCACCATTCACTTAAAGATACAAACATTTGCTGTTTCGCTTTACCAATAACTACAAACAACATTCACACAACAACTGATGGAAGCTGTCCATTCAAGTGTCAGTTGTGTCCACACAAATAAGAAAAGTAACATGTCCTGGACAAAAGCCCAATTGTTACATCCAGTACCAGTGTCAAATCATTGTCTATTCTGTACTATGATAGTAATGTGACAGGGGAGGCTACCGCTCCTTTCACAGCAGACTCTGCACCCGAGTTGTTGGCCTTTAAAAGTCAACACCAATGGATTGTAGAAATCTGTTTGTGATGGGGTCTGGTGGTTTCCGATTGTCTGTATGTTCATGGAAACCTTCGGGTTTGCATAACAGTTTTTATAGGGCTAAGAAATTAGCCCTAACATTTTCAATCCTGTTTGATTGCACTTCGCTTCCCGAGGTGATCGTAGTGTTTCGGCACTCGGTTACAGTAAGACAAGCTTTTTTTTCGCTGTGAGGGTTGGAAACAAGAGGAATTTGTTCATGCAACTATCAAAACCAAATCACCATAACAAAAGTGCTACAATTCTCAGACATAAATCCACATGTTTTCCATCATGTGTCCAAAGACTGTCTCGTCTATACAACCTCCAAATAAGCTGTGTCACGTACTTTTAGGGCAAGAAAATTAATATTTGAGAAGTAATTTGTCCATGCATATCCGTATCCCAGAACTATAAAACATCAGATTCCCGAACAGAAGTTTCCATGGGTTTCAGGCGGTATCAGTACCCAAAAGACTGTCCACTTGATTCTGCAAAGAAGCGTCGTCAGGGAAGAAGTAATTGAGTGTTGACAGTCATTGCTCGTTCGTATGCATGTCCGTCCGCCGGACCTTGGCCATTTTTATAAATTGCTTCCTCGACATCTGCATATCAAAAGACATGCGTGATAATGAATTCGTTCCCTCTGCTATATCCGCTCCGCCAACCATCACTCCCCCCACCCCCACCCCCACCCCCCAACCCACCGCACCCTCCTACCATCACTTTCAAAACAATTCTTCACCATCCCTTCGCAGCTTTCATCAGTGAGGAACACCAACGTTTAATTTTTGACAAAACAAAACATTCGCAAACAAGAGTTGTGCACCTCCTGTGTTCTTTTTTTGGTGCAAAAACAAGCAAATCCACACACAAAAATGTGTTAGCTCAGAATGTTACGTTCCAATAACTGACCTTTCATTGTGGATTTTGAGACGTTCATGGCCTATCTGCTTTAGATCAATAAGTAGCAAGGCTAATGTTGAAACCTTGATTGATTGATTTATTTATATGGGAGATTTATATAGCGCTTGACGTTCTCTAAGCGCTTTACATATTAATTTCTGCCGTGTGAGATGGAATGTTTTACACAATATATCACGCATTCACATCGGCCAGTAAATCTCAAGCCATTACGGCGAATATTTACTTTTCACGGCCTATTATTCCAAGTCCCACGGGTATTTGGTGGACATTTTTTTTTTATCTATGCCTATACATTTTTGCCAGGAAAGACCCTTTTGTCAATCGTGGGATCTTTAACGTAACGTGCACACCCCAATGTAGTGTACACGAAGAGACCTCGGTTTTTCGTCTCATCCGAAAGACTAGCACTTGAACCCACCACCTGGGCTAGGAAAGGGTCGAACTCGCAACCTCTGGCTTTCGAGGCATTGAAGTGCACTTTACCACTCGGCCACCCTTTCCCTGTTAACATCGCGCAAAAGATAAGGCCGTTATATGTCTCAATTAAGAGATTAGTAATTTGTGGTTAACTTCAGCACTAAAACCAAAACAGTTGTGAATGAGAGACAAGCTGACACTCCCAAACCAAAGGAAACAATGTACCCGACTTCAGTACAGTAACAAGAGTATCAATGACCAGTAACGTACACGATGGTATCATTAGTGACTCTAGTAACGTACGTCACACACGACCACCCAAAGGGACAAGTCACTGTACACAAGCCCGGTATGTTGTGATGATTCTGTCATCCGTACCCCTCGAGGTGTCAAAGCCACCCGTTTCTTTCCACCCGGTTACAGACGAAACAGCAAGCACTTACACGCTCCCCCGCCTCTTTGGAGACTCCTTGACTGACTTTTCCACCCTCACTAAGTCTGGTTTTTGTGAGTTGGAAGTTAGGCCAGTCACATTAAAAAGCGGTTCAACTGGACTGTGATGTTAAAGTCGGGTGTGTGTTTCTTTTCAACAAGTTCTGTTCTGCCTGAAATCACAGGCCGCGATTCAGTACGTTTCCGAATCTGTGAATGAGTACCATCTTGTTTTTCCTCGGTAGTAATATCACATGTTGGTTTAAACACAATTTGATTCAAAATACATACAATTGTGTTTAAATATCACATGTTGCTTTAAACACAATTTGATTCAAAATACATACAATTGTGTTTAAATATCACATGTTGCTTTAAACACAATTTGATTCAAAATACATACAATTGTGTTTAAATATCACATGTTGCTTTAAACACAATTTGATTCAAAATACATACAAGTGTGTTTAAATATCACATGTTGCTTTAAACACAATTTGATTCAAAATACATACAATTGTGTTTAAATATCACATGTTACTTCTATAAACCAGACGCGGAGTAAACTAGCGAGCTGCCGCATGAAAAAAAAAGCAACTATGAGTAACTATCTCATTGTTTGCCTTTTTTCAGGGAGCACCGAGTTTGGGTGTGAAAGGGTGTTTTGTTTTGTTTAGTTTTTTTCATGTTTTTCATTATGTAAGCAGTCACATGCGTGGGGAGATACAGCTTGGACGGTGTTTTTTTATACAGGGTATTTTGTGGCTTTACTTATAATTTATTTATTATCGGTAGACATTGACTTCTTACCAACGAACGTGTTCATGTACATGATACATCTGTGACAGGGGAGGCTACCGCTCCTTTCACAGCAGACTCTGCACCCGAGTTGTTGGCCTTTAAGTCAACACCGGTGGGTTGTGGAATTCTGTTTGTGATGGGGTCTGGTGGTTTCCGATTGTCTGTATGTTCATGGAAACCTTTGGGTTTGCATAACAGTTTTTATAGGGCTAAGAAATTAGCCCTAACATTTTCAATCCTGTTTGATTGCACTTCGCCTCCCGAGGTGATCGTAGAGTTACGGCACTCGGTTACACATCTCAAAGTAATATAAGCGTTTGCTTGAGTTCGTGTCCCTATTGTTTATCGTTGTATTATTGTGTCGTGTTTGATTTAATAAAACATTGTTTAAACCAAAGTAATAACAAAGGTCCATGCACTATGTTCTCCCTCTCTGCATGAACGGTGTGTGTTGGTATTTCAGGGAAGAACATTTTTTTGTCATCTCATCAGATTAGTTCTGTTGCACTCTTCGTGCAAGCTTCGTATCTAAATCAATCTTCTTTTCAGCGGCTGCATTTTTGTTCACGCTGTGCTGTAGAAGGATGGAATGTAAGCAAAAGCGCAACCGCTTTATGTAAACCGAGATATATTTACACAATCTGTCGACGGGACTCTCTCAGCGAAAGGTACACAACAATGAACGTTGGCAAAACTCCGAGAGTTAAGAATTATTTGTACTTGATAACTCTGTGGCTAGCAGTGGGAAACCAGATTTGTTCACCGGTAACGTAAATTACAATATTCCCCATGCCAAAGCAGCTGAATAGTTTTGGGGGGAGCAAACTTTAAAGGTACATTTTTTCTCGAGAATCAAACATGTTCACCACAACTCTCTCCTGTTCAGGATTGTACACGAGAGCAGAGCATCCTTCAACTGAAACACATATGCCTGCCAATCCACAGCCTGTGTGCTTCATGCACAGAGAGGGAATGTAAAAATAGAGAATATTACATGGCTTGCTGTGTCGTACCAGATTTACACGAGTTGTTTTTTAAAATATTGACTACTGAGAGCGAAAGCGAGCTGTTCACTATTTGAAAAAGCAACGAGTGTAAATCTGGTACGACACAGCAAGCCATGTAGTATTCTGTTTATCCTACATACTGTACTCACGTGTATTTTACTGAAAATGTCCTGCATTCGAGGCAGCTACATTGAAGACGCTTGTTTTGGAACCTCGATCTCTTCTAAAGCCTAATGCAATCTATTACGTCAAAGCAAAGAAACGTCACTCTGAAAGTGTGGCGTGACGTGTTAGTTCTAAAGATTCATCGAGGGTAATTAGCGAGCGCAATTTTTTTTTCTTCTATAATGACGTTTGTCTCGGTGACTTTGGCATCATAAGCAGTGGAAAAACAGGTCCCTGCCAGACTTGCTTGACATGACCTCATTAACATGATATACACACGTGTGATTTGAACGATTGGTTTAAACTGTTTTATTCAACGTTTGTGCATTATTTACAAAAAACGCATATTGAGTAAACAACAACAAGCATAATGCTTATAGTGGTGTTTACAGTTTTCTAGAAAATTACATATAAATGGCGGCTATTGTACAGTTTAAATGAAAAGCAAGCAAACATGAAAGAAAAATTGTACATCAAAACAAAAATCCGTTTAAGAATACATATATATTTATGATGTTAGCGAGTAAGAGATAGGGAGGGAGAGAGGGAGGGAGAGAAGGAGAGAGGGAGGGAGAGAGGGAGAGAGGGAGAGAGAGAGAGAGAGAAAGAGAGAGAGAGAGAGAGAGAGAGAGAGAGAGAGAGAGAGAGAGAGAGAGAGAGAGAGAGAGAGAGAGAGAGAGTGAGAGAGAGAGAGTGAGAGAGAGAGAGACGAGTAGACGTATCGATTTTGCTTTCACTTCACATGTTTATCTGTTCGAAACGGCCGGACTGTCCAATAAATTCCTGCACTGTTAAAAAGATTTTTTTGTTAATTTTTGTTTGCAAGGAGGGGTTTCCATGGAGTAGAATATCTGTGTGTATGAGGTTGTTGGTTAGTTTGTTGATTGTGTTGTTTCTTGCAGCTAAGTGTAAACGGCATTCTAGTAAGAAGTGTGTTGCAGTTTCTGTTACATCACCACAGTCGCATACGCTGTTTTCCGCAAGGTGTCGCTCAACTAAGTCTTTCTTTAGATCACTAATATTAAGTCTCATTTTTGTGTGGATTATTTGTGTTTGTCGACTGCCACTGTAGAAGTAAACGGGAATTTGTGTGTCGTCTTTTGTTAAGTAATGTTTAAATTCCCCGAGGGAGTCGGTTAACTGTATTTGTTCAGGTAGTTGGTTCCAGAGTAATGTTGTCGAAGGAAAAAAGGATGTTTTGTACGTTTCTGTTCGATGTGGGGGTATACTTCGTTCTAAGGGGCGGCGTCTGTGGTAGGGATTGTTGGCTGCTACGAGAGGTGGGAGTGCTGCTTGTAGGTATGGGGGGGTCTTGTCGTGAATAATTTTATGGAACATTGTTAGTTTATGACGGTTACGCCTTTCAGATAATGATTGGAGTCCAGATTCTCCGTAAAGCTTCAAGTGACTGGTTCCGCGGACAGCTCCGATGATTGTTCGTATTGCATCTAGGTTTAACTTTTCGAGTTCATCTGTTAGGGTTTTGCTACAGTTGTCCCATATTATGTCGCAATAATCAAAGTGTGGTAGAATGAAGGATTTAAACATAATTTCCAATGATTTTCGACTCAGTCTATATTTGTATGTACGCAAGCAAGCTACAAGAGTTCTGCACTTTGCAACAAGAGATTTTATATGTTCATCCCATTTACAGTTGTTTTGTATTATTATTCCTAAGTGTTTGTGATTTTGAGAACTTTCAAGGGTGGTATTGCCAAAGTTTAGATCTGCGATATCAGGGGTTCTTTGTGTACAAAAGTTCACCAATTCAGTTTTTGCATGGTTAAATGCTACCTTCCATGTTTCTGCCCAATTTACAATTTTTTCAAGATCTGAGTTTAAAATTTCGGCACGGATGTTGTGATTGGCTAAAGACAAGTACATGCTAGTGTCGTCAGCAAAAAGCTTAATCGTAGATTCTATATCACGTACAATGTCGTTTACATAAATTAGGAAGAGCAAAGGTCCAAGCACTGAACCTTGAGGAACTCCCGCTACTACTGGAAGATAAGTTGATTTACTGCCTTTTAATACAACTGCTTGCTTTCGATCTGTTAGGTAGTCTGTAAACCAGTTTAATAATGGCCCGTTAATTCCAGCGGCTTCGAGTTTATGCAATAAGCCCCTGTGCCAAACTCTATCGAATGCTTTGGATATATCAAAGAAGATTGCTTGGGTAGTTATTCTATTATCAAGTGATTTGCATATGTCATTGTATATTGTAAGAAGCTGGTAAACAGTTGAATCACCAGGGATGAAACCGGACTGCGACTCTGTAATGATATTGTTTTGCTTTAAGTAGTCAAAGACATGAATTTGTATACATTTCTCTAGTGTTTTGCCAACACAGCTTAGGAGGGAGATTGGACGATAATTACTACATGTATCTTTGTTTCCCTTTTTATGAACTGGTGAAACGTGGGCTATTTTCCAAACTGACGGAAAAAGTCCTTCACGTAAAGACCGATTAAACAGTGCAGTTAGGCTGTCACAAATCACTTCGCAGCTCTCAATTAAAATTCTATTGTGGATTTCGTCTGGACCGACTGCTTTTGTTTTGTCTAGTTTGTTAATCGTATTTATAACTTCTTCGACTGAAAGTGTGAGAGTGTTTATTCTGCAAGGAAGCCTTGGTACTTCAGGAATGTCTGACATATCGTCTTCGACAATGGACTGTTGGATAAAGAAGTCGTTGAACAAGTTTGCTTTTTCTAGGTTAGTATAGTAGGTTGCTCCGTTTGACGTCAAAGGAGGAATTTCATTGGGGTTTGATCCTTTCTTTGATAAGAATGATTTAACTAGTTTCCACCAATTTTTAGTACCAAAGTTATCTCCACTGGATACTTTTTTGTCTAGTTCTTTTTTGTCTAGTTCTTTTATATATTCTAATTTCCGATTACGAATTGTGTCAGTATAATTATTGCGAGTCATACGAAAGTGTTCCCAGGCCTCAGGTGTGTTTAGACGCACTGCTGTATCATGGACTGATCTTTTTTTGTCACGTAGTTTTATAATTTCCTCTGTCATCCATGGTGCGTCTTGATCGCGAACAGTTATTGTCTTTACTGGCATACATAGTCTTGCGACACTTAACAGCTTTTCGGAAAATAACCTGGCAGCTTCGTTGACAGTGTGTAGCGTTGCAATGTTCATCCAGTCGATTTTCCTCAGTTCGATAAGGAATTTTTCTTTGTTTAATTTGGAATAGTTAAATATTGTTCTTTTAGATGCAGGAGTTTTATGTATGTGTTTCTTAATTGTCGCACATGGCACAGAATGGTCGCTACAAATAGGGGGTAGAACGTTAATGCTTTGCACGATGTCTACACTCGAGGTAAGAATAAGGTCAATGCATGACGATGTTGTTTCTGTAACGCGGGTCGGAAGTGTAACTAGTTGTTGTAGACTGTTTAAAGTGATAATATCAAGAAGATGCTGCGACGGGTTGTTTGTAAAATCTGAATTGAAATCACCAAGAATGATAAACATATGCTCTGAAGCGGCGACATTTTTAATTGACTGATCAATGAGTTTCCAGTATTCTACATTAGAGTTAGGCGGCCTATAAAATGTACCTATTAACAGCGTATCCTGGTTTAATCTAGTTTCAACCCATACGGCCTCAAGCTGGGGGATCAGAAGGTCATCCCTTGGTTTGCACACAAGACTGTTTTTCACGTATACTGCTACCCCGCCGTGGGGGTCGTTAGGTCTGTCTTTACGAATTGGGGGGTGATAACCTTTAAGATGAATGTCGTCGTTAGAAGTGGTCTCCGAAAGCCATGTCTCTGAGATCGTTATAATATCGTGGGTACTAGTCTCTGTTTCTATTATATCTAATTTGTTTCTAATACTTCTAGCATTTATGTGTATAACAGATAGCTCGCTATGTTTCTTATTTCGTGGCGGTCCAGGGTTCGGGTGAATGTCGCCAGCAAGGCAGATCAGATAGCTGGCAAGGTTAATAAGTATTATATAGGAAAGGGATACGCTAACTGGTGCAATGTGGGTAAGTTGATTACGTGGTTTAATAGATTCGGCTTGTTGTGTCACATTCTTGGATGGGGCTGCCTTTCGACCGAG